>NC_083761.1:45595093-45863056 GCF_963514075.1 Conger conger | reverse complement strand
GAGATAACAGCCTGTGAGTCATGTCAGGGTGAATCTACGCCTCCCAGTTTAATCTGCATGTACTCATCCTGTCTTCGGGGTGCTCCTTCCAGTGTGCCTCCGAGAAACAGGAACTGGCCCGGGGCAAGGCAGAGGCAGCACCTCACCAACACTATTTCAAATGGCTCATCTGGTTAGACTCAACTATAGAAACCCATGAAAAAGTATGCAGTGTAGCCACTATCTGTGTCCACTGTTCTCCATGAAAGCTGGGAAGGGGATATTTTCTTATTCTGGTGCATGTTTGTACAGTCTTTATTGTGCCATGAGTACTCATCAGACCTAGAGGAGGTAACAGAAGTGTCTTCATGGGAATGTGAGACATTACCCTTGAGCAACATCAAGGGCAAAAGCCACTGCGCTAAACACACAGAAAACAGAACCAGGAGCTCATGGTCAAAGGGTCAGTAAAGGGTGAGATATTATTTCATTTATATTACGTTTGTTTTTTGCCCAGACCATTTTTGCCATGATGAACATTTTAGAAACTTAGACTGGTATTCAGTATTCAGATTAACATTTCAGTATTTTTTCCACAGAAGGTGTCGGTCCACACTTGAACCACAACAAAATAATTACCAACTTTCGGTGTCTGATATTTGTGTTGTTTATCGATCATAATATTTACGCAGCCGCTGGTAGCATTGTGATATTCAAAAGCAAAGCACTTATTTTGAATGGAAAGTCAAAAATGAGATGTCGTCCTTAAACACGCGTAAACAGAAATTGCTCTTATGGGTATTTTTTTTTGACTGTGTGGTAAAAATTTGTTTTGATCAGAACACTGAAACATTATTTGCAGCTTATTTCATCCCCCTATTTCATCCCACTTCTGTAACAAGTTTCTCAATAAAATTATGCCAAATTGCTTAAATTTTTATCAGAATACAACTGAATTAGTGTGAAATACAGACGGACAATTCCCTTGTGTGAGTGCTGGGTAGGGGCATCGATGGGTTTGTAGTTTAAAGACTTCAAACTCCAAAGTAGCTGGTACAGCAATGTTATGAACACATAATTTATTCACATTCATTCACAGTTAAAAATTCATTGCCGGTACTGCTTTCCCTCTCAATTCTTAAGCAGTGCCCTGCTTAAGCAGTGCCCTTTGATTTCAAGGTTACAGACCAGAAAGGTGCGATTTAGATGTGGCTGCCCTGGCAAAGGGACATAGCTACCACATTACCTGTGTTGTTGCATACCTTAGCATTAGCCTAGCTACTTACAATTTGAAATTCAAGCTACGATTATGTCCGACAATAAAACAGACTTCCAGAAATGCTTCCAGACACTATTTGTTGCAACAGAAAGTGAAAGTGACATGAATATTCAATTTTTACCCAGCAAGTTGGAATTGCACCTCAGGCTGAATGTGTCATAGGGCAGGAAAAGGTTTCAACCTAAGGTTAGATTAAATGTAATTTCTAAAAGAATAAACCTGCTATTGTACACACATACAATCTCTGGAGGCATAATGTTGCTGTACAAGTGCTTTGGAGTTACTTGAAGTGTATTTTCTCACTTTAAACCCCGAACCCATCGACACCCCTCTACCAGTCATTGTGAGGCCAACGGGTCATGAGAAACGTCTGTACTGCATAAAAAATATTCTGCCTTGCACACAAAAATAGTCTAGGCCAAGCAAAAAACATACATTGAAACTAAATATACCCCAAAATATTATTTAAAAACACAGAAAGTATCACTTTGAGGAGACCTCAGTGTCTAAAGCGCCTTCTTATCTAGTAATTTGCAGCAACTGAACAATATACTTACTAGAACTACAAAAATCACAAACACCCTGCATTCATTCAAACACGCATCAGACAGGAATTGAAGGTTGATAAAATTGTTACAACAAAAGTATTATAATATGTAGTTTTATTCTCAGCATCTTGGCATTACCTTTCTTTCATATCTTTCCTTTCAGGTGCCAGAGAATTTAACGCCCTATTAAGACAGATAGATTTAGTCAATTTACTACAGGTTATCACACAGACTATTCCTCATTACATGAATGAGAGAGACATGAAGGTGACTGATGAGGGAAAAAAACCAGCAGGAGTACAGGAGTTGGCTAGAATGTGCTGGAACCTCAATACTTTCTCAGTGTTACAGTAGTGGATACTCCAGGTTCAGCTCACATGGCACTGTGCTGTAGCTCAGATAAGAACCAATTACACTCTCTGCCTCTCCTGTCTCTTACACAGACACACACATGCTCACACAAACGCACACACATAGGCACACACATGGGCACGTACACACACAGGCACACACAATGCCAGGAGGACTGCAGAAAATAGACTGATAACCAATGGAGCCTGCAGGAACATTGCTCATATCAACACATTTGCTTCACTGAAGTGTTAATCTTAAATTCAAAGGAAAAAAATGGTGCCCCTGGGAATCTCCAACCTCCCTGTGTATTCCAAGGCCAATGGCAGAGGGCAATGCCGGGGTTAAGATGCCAATGTGATGACCAGAGGAACAGCAATATGCAATAAAGGGCAAGATGCACATAACAACAAACTCTGAGACTCACTTATTGCTACATTGAGGGAGACGGAACAGAAACACAGGGGAAATGGTTAGATGCATTTTCTTTATGGCATTCTGTACCCCATCTTTATTTAAAGCTGAATTTATTTAAAGGTGACATCATGATGCAGAAGCCTATACAATATTTATGTGGGTATCCATCTCACAATATGAGAACACAGCTATGAAAATTGACTTTCTTAAAAAACACCAAGCACAAGCCAAAACCAAACCAAAACACCAACCAAACCAAACCTAATCAGCTGGATTGGGACTATGAGCAACATGAAGGTTATGACAGCAAAGTTGAGCATTCAGAACTGAGTCTAGAAATTGGAATCAGATACTGCCACTGTAAGCAGAAGTCTCCCTGCCCGATCCTTGTCTTCGAGGTAAATGATGCCTGCCTGCTGACTACTGAAATCACCAAAGTCCTTAAAAGACCTTTCAATGAATGACAACACACACACACACAGTTCCCTTCAGAATTGTTAGCATCCTTAACCTTAGCAAAAATGGCTATGAAAATGTAAAAAGGTAAAATTGTTCAAAGAAATAATTTCAACAATAAATTCTCAGAAAATATGTATCATCGGCACCCCTAGACATTTTTATGTACAAAATGTACTAAAATTATACTGCCATTTATATTTTACATTTTAGAAGCTAATCCCCACTGTGAAGTATGGCAGAGGATGCAGTAATGTGAAGATATTTCGCTTTTAAAGACCCAGCGAACCTTATCGTGGCATCACTCTGTCAGTACCAGAAATTTTTAGACCAAAATCCAGCCGTTAATACTAGGAGTCTAAAACTGGGTCATAGTTGGATTGTCCAGCAGGACAGCGATCCAAAGCAGTGGAGAGCCAGGAGAGCCACAGGGTGTACTGGTTTTAATAGCCTCTGCAAAAAAACAGCTCAGGCTAAGCTTTTTACCAGTCCAGACCAGCTCCATACACAACACGGTTTCACCAGCTCAAGGTATGTTTTGAAACAGCTGGTAGCTTGTAATTTGAAGCTGGTCATAGCTGGATTTTACACCAGGGTCAGCAAACAATTCAGGCCCAATAAACCAGGTGAGGCGAGGTAACTGTGTAATTAACTGATCAATTAAGTGCTGAGTAACAACAACAGCCAACATACCCCGCAGCTCTCCAGGACCAGGAGTGAGGACCATTGATCCAAAGCATGACCACAAAAAGCTTTCACAACGGCCATCCCAGGCCTCTGACTTAAACTCCATTGAAAACCTGTGAGCTGAAGCTTGGAGAGTCCTCAAGCGAACAACACTTGATGGTTCTAGATCAGGGATGGGCAACTCCAGTCCTGGAGGGCCGGTGTGTATGCATGATTTTACTGATACCAATTACCCTGGCTCAATCAGCTAATTAGCCATATGCACCATGACCAATTCACCCTCTAAATTAGACCACAAAAAAATGCTACCAGACAAGAACATTTATCAGCTGCTCTATAACACAGAATGTCGCAAAATTGTGTAAATCCACCCATCCATCCATTATCTTACCCACTTTATCCTTAACAGGGTGGCAGGGGCCTATCCCAGCATACATTGGGCAGGAATACACCCGGGACAGGACGCCTCCACACAGAGAGGCCCTGGCCGACCGGGATTCGAACCCAGAGGCTCCTTGCTGTGAGGCGAAATTGTGTAAATTAATCATACAATTCAGAGTCTGAAATCAGTTGGTCTGAAATCCAGAAACAGATATGGCCTGCCTTGCCCATACCCGATCTAGATTCATCATAGCAAATCACGTTGCTATGTATTCTCATGCCTTATCAAACATTATAGGAGAAAATCAAGTACACTTATCTTGCCAAATGGTGCACAATGTGTATACTGAATGAAGGGGTGCCAATAATTGTGACACATGTCATTTTCAGAGAGCAAATGATTTAATGTTATGAATATTTTCAGAGCAATTGTATCACAATAAGATAAATCATTTTCGTCATTTATGTATGTAATGTATAAATGTATAAATGTAATGTATGTGGATAAATTCTCATCATATTGCAAAAGTAAGGCTTCGGACTCACTTTCATGATGTGGTGATACAAAAAGCTGTACTATATATATAACTATTTCAAATTTCAATATTTTTTCCTATTTGCTAATCTTTAAAGAGACAATAAGTATGTTTTAAATTTTCTTATGTAATGTGAAATTGCTCAGACATGGTTTGCAACACAAATCAAAGAATGACCTATTAATACCAAAATCAGTACTTGGCGAGCCTGTTGCCATTGGCATAGACCTGCAAAATTGGTTTTGAAATAGGTGGGTTATTGAGGTACAAAATTTCCTATTTTGAATGGAAGTGCAAACCAATGCAAACATATAGTGTATGCTCACTATAATATAAATATTCCTTGTAATCCAACGTTACAGTAGCTGTGTAAAACCATGTCAGTTAGCTGGCCACTTGATGCAATATAGACTGTGGCTGAGATGCTTTTATTGTCAACGCAATCACACACTACGCAAAGTGCCTTTGACTTGAAACCTAGAGCTGTCTGTTTAACATTACATGCTGCCAGCCACTCAGGCAGGTCATTGGGAATTTGTCCATCAATATTTTGTTGAGCTGGCTAATAACGGCAGCTATGACGGAATCCTTGCTGGCGATACTCTAAACCAGTCACATTACCCTTATACAAACAGCTCTGTTTTGCAGATGGTTTTTATGGTCCAACTCCTTAAGACCAAAATGTAAATTCCCCAGGTAATGTACAAATTATTATGTTTAAATTTAACATTAAAAAGTCAAACTAATGTTCTACTAAAATGTGTTTGTTGAGTAAATTATTAGTTGACTAATCACATATTTAAATGTGAATTGGTACAGCCTTTCATTATACAGTACAGTTGGCTCCAGAATTATTGGCACCCCTGAAAATGCACAAAAAATACAGAAAAATGTAACATGAAAAACTGTTCCATGATCTGAACTGTGCCCACCTCAATGCAGGATTTAAAGGGGAATTGCAAAACATACAGCAACATGAACAGACAAAAATATACATGAACGGTACAGGATTTCATGAGCAAGACATTACTGTGATGATAATTTCTTCGACAGCTTTAAAACCCTTAGAATAGGCCTGAAGGCGTATCTAACCAGGATGACATGACTTAACTGTTAGTTAATTACACTGTTAATTCATCTTTAAAATCAAAGCTCTACCCACTGTCACTCTGGCTGTAGGAACACTCAGTTCTGCGAAATTCTGCGTAGGAATCAAATCAAACCACATTCACCCACCGGCAAAACACATTGACCACCCACCAGCAAAGCACATTGACCTTTTCAGAGAAGAAAAGCAAGCCCTGCACAGCATCTGGTGTCAGTCTGGGAAGATCAGCCACTTCCAAGACGCATTACTTGCACCATACCTCTGATATGATTCCATGTTTTCTTTTCCATGATATTGCATGATGTTGCAGGGTCAAAAGACCGACAGTGATATTGTGACTCATGGTAAATGACATGGCAAATGGCCATGGCAAATTCTTTGCCCTGAGAGTGCAGTTCCATCAGAGCTTGGAGAAGCTCTAGCTGGAGAAGATGTTATGGTGTGAGAGCAGTGTGTGAGTTTGTGTTTTCCGCATTCCAGCTGGTTCTTGTTCATGCCTCTGCCATCGCCATCGCTTGCTGCCAGCATGGCGCCTCTAGCACAACTGTGCGATGTCTGTGTGCATGCGTACATAAACCATGGTCTCGCGACCAACCTTACACATCCCTGTGAGGCAACAATTCATGACCTGTCTGTTATACTGCACCATCAACAAAGATTTACCCTCATCTCATGGGTATTCCATATGACACCATCTAAGAGGAGCAGTAACAGATAGTTACCACAAGAGACTGAGCCAAAATAAGGTGTGAAGGTCTACAGCAGAGATCTCAAACTGCAGTCCTTGGGGGTTGCCATGTCTGCATGTTCCCGTGGTTTCCATTCAATCGGCAGCCGATTTACACCTTGGAGACAATGTAGACTTTTTTGCCAAACAATGGGCTAAATTAACCACTTAGGTGCTGAAAATCATAGAAAACCAGCATACACAGTAGCCCTTAAGACTCAAGTTTGTTTGGGAGCCCTGGTCCCAGTTAACCCAGTGGCAGAGAGAGGCATTGAGCAGCCTTACCTGTACTGCTGCTGGGTTTGCCATTGCTGATCTGCTTCAGCCTCTTCTGATGGGACTTTCCATTGTAGTGAATTTGCGCTTGGGCTGCAGAGTTCAGCTGGATGTTACACACCTCACACAGCGTGTACGTCTTGTGCTTCTTCTCCCTCTTGGGCCTGTGCTCCGGGACACCCGATTGGCCCTCTGAGCTGTTGCCACGGGGCTCAGTCTCCGGGGAGTGCCCGTTCTCTGGCAAAGGGGAGGGGCTGAATGGCCGCTTCATCCCTGTGAATGAGAGGAGAGGGTAAAAGTTCAAGGCCCTTGGGCTGTTTTGGTTTAACATTTTTAATTGGTTTTCAGCAACCATTTTTCAACACAGCAAAACATCTTCCCTCAAACTCAACCCCACTGCCTCATAACACATCAATTCCCCACATCAGCCAAGATAGCACCTGACAATTAACAGTGCTAAATGTGGGGATGGGCTCAATAGCGAAAATAGCATTTTTCCTGAATGTTTCAAAGAATGAGATTCTGAATTTTTCTACTAATCCAGGGCACAGCCAAAACATGTGAAAAAGAGGCTGAGGAAGTGACATTGTTCACAATGGAATCTACCTCTGGGTGCACGTTTGATAATTATGCTCCCGAAATATGAAATCTATGACAAACATTATACTGAATAAGAACGTGGCAGGAGCACATAGAGGAGGGACCCTATGCACTGCAGATTACCATAAATCATTCCAAAGGGCCATTTTATGGTCTCACTCCCATTTAGTTAAACTGCAGATACACTCAAACAGTCTTTACATTGCACCTAAGGGTATCTGACTGCATACATCATGTTTAACCTGTGAGAACCTGAAGAGGTGGGATTAGATGGAATTAACTGAAGAGATTGTCAAATACATCTTTCAGGGATTTCTAGCTTTTTCTGTGCCAATGATGCATCATAAAGAGAGCATAGCAAAATGATGGGCTGTGACAATTGGAGAGAACATTGGGAAAATTGACTCCATATTTTTGAGCAAATGTTTCACAGCATACATTATTACAAGTTCTTGGAAGAGTGAGGGGCAACAAACTACTTTACACAACCCTGGACCCTGGTTCTGGTATCATACTAGGCTAGACTGGAAAAGGTAGAATAATTCAGTATGCATTGCATTACATTACAGGCATTTAGCAGAAGCTCTTATCCAGAGTGACATACAATAAAGTGAAAATCAGAACCAGTATTCATATTCATTTTGATTGAATTAATGTACTCAACCAGAAATATAGGCCGTGCTTGACCATCTTGTGAAATCCTGTTTGGTTTAGTTCAAGATTATATTCTCAGTATGACAGAAATTATTCATGTCTCTAGATATTCCAAGATGAAAATAATTGTTCATTAGTGATTTAAAAAGTGAGTGAGGCCCAGACTCAGTAACCAGGAACAGTTCACTCTCTTTTCAGTTCAAATGTATCCAAAATGGACAAAATATTGGGAAGTGAACTGGTTGGATCAGTTGCTTAAAAGATTAGTTCTTCCACATAAAGGAAGACCCTTTGTTCCATAGCCCCCGGCACTCAGTTTTCATTCTCCCTCGGACACAGGGAGCTACAGTGCACAACCTAAGGTAACTGTCCTGAAGGAAATGTCAGTTTACAAGACACCTTATCCTGGATTCCCACAGTTTATAGGCCAATACTACAGTATGTTGGCACCCACATGCACTCAAAATGATGGGAAGTACTGGGAAGTAAAAGAGGCGACATTGCCTTGGGAGGTAAGAGCAGTTGTCTGGTTTCCAGTTTGATCCTGCCCTGGGTGTGTCGAAGAGTCCCTCTGCAAAAGATCTAACCCCCAAAAACTGTTCCTGAAAAGCTGGTTGGTGCCTTGCATGGCAGCCAATCGCTGTTGGTGTGTGTGAATGGGTGAATGAGAAGCATCAATTATACAGTGCTTTGGATAAAGGCACTATATAGAAATACAGACATTTACCATTTACATTTACATTTAAAACACAGCTGCTCTGAAGTCCACAGCATACTTCCTCACAAAAGGTCACACATTTTGATACCTACCAAAATGCACTGAAATATAATATAGGATTGGCAGAGCTTTGTTACTACAAACAGCAGTGGATCCTTTACTTATTACAGGAGGAATGTTCAGTATGTTTCTCTAGTGCAGGGGGTTTGGGCAACACATTCTGAACAGGACAATCGGGCGATGAGCTTCTCCAGATTGCCACAGGGGGGAGGAAGTGCGCCACTTTCAGCTGGCCCGCTCAAACGACATGGAGGATACGCCGCGGAACATGTTCTGCATCGCTCTGCCATTTTCTCTCTGTCATGCCAGGTTTCTGCTTGTTCCTTTCATCCATCATTCCAGGAAAAAGAACATGCTCTTACACTTTTGCTGTGGTTGCAGGGTGCCAGCCATGCAAAAATAGCTAATATATCGCAAGGTAAATCCACTACTTAATCAAGCAAAGTTATGGGCTTGTCTTTCATGAGCAAAACCTTCTGACATTTTGAAATGCTTTGAAAAAAGCAGTTAACCTCGTGCCGATAAAATAAATATTTTCAAAAGAAAGCGCCTCCCCACGCCTTCAGCGATGGCCCATCGCTGTGTATTTACCTGATGGACAACAGTAGGTCACCCATATCACGGCTTTAGTCACACCTGCTAGATCTGCTAGGAACAACGGTGCTCATATCCATCCAGTGTGCAGAAATACTGACAGTCACACCCGTGTCATTCTCCAAAGGAGCCGCCATCTTGCCCCCACAACACACCTCCATGGAAACACCACCCTCCCCACTGCACACCCCTCAGCTCAAAACGGGCTCTTTAATTCGAGATTTTTTTGGATGCGGGTGCTATCTTCTTTCTACTCACGGCTGTGATTGCACGCCCTCGTTCTGCTGTCACAGATAGGGTAGTGATTTCAGTCACAGTTCAGTGAGGAACACAGCCGATAAAGGGCGGCGGAGCGAGGAGAGCTCCACGCCGGCCGTCCATCCTCAGTCGCGTCACGTCCCTGCTTCATGAACTCCAGTCTTCTATGGACGTCTCGCTGAGCGGAGCGCCCTGGCACAATGCTGCCATCTAGGCCACGCTCTGAGTACTGCGCCTCGGCTGTGTCAAGCTTTCCAGCTGGTCTGCTTTTACACTATTGTCAGTCTTAAATTCAAAAGTAACTACAGTGCAGTTCGTAAGTATTTGGACAGTGGTACAATTTATGCTGTTTTGGCTCTGTGCTCCAGCACATTGGATTTGAAATGAAAGAATGAATATGAGGTGGACTGCAGAATGTCACCTTTAAATTGAGGGTATATACATCCATGTAGAAATTACATCCCTTTTTACACATCGTCCCTCCATTTTAGGGGACCAAAAGATAGCAAGATTCAATCAGATAGCACTGTATATTACTGTTTCTTTTTGAAGTGCATTTATTTTCTGGCGAGTTGCCCTTTGTTTACATAACTGCTCTTTATATTTTGATTTACAATTTTGTCTCTATTCAAAGACTACATTCTGTTTTGCATTCTATAATTACTGTAAATGTTGAAGCACTGATCCCCTGACAATTACAAATGGCTAGCCTGATATCCTCCAAGACAGATGAACGAGTATAAAAACACAGAGGCTAGGCACAGCACGCCCTGTCTGTACAGTACAAAAACAGGCTTGTGACCATTGTGCCCATAGTGTAATTTGCTCAGCAGCATTGTGCGACTACCAAAGGCAGGGCTCCCACACAATGCCACAGCACCAACCCGCCAGCCTCCAAAGGAACCCATACACAATTTAACAATGCTGAACCTGCCCTACCTGCTCTCTCTCTCTCTTCTTCTTCCACACTTTCTCTCTCTACTACCGTGCCTCCTTTCTCACCCTGTCCTTTCACTTCATCGCCAGAAGTCCCCACCACCCCCTTTTCATGATGCAAGCATGCTTGCTGTCTGCCCGGTCCAGGTCTCCCCCTCTCCCTCTCCCTCTCTCTCTCTCCCTCTCTCCCTCACTCTCTCTCTCCCTCTCTCTCTCTCCCTCTCCCCCTCTCTCTCTCTCTCTCTCTGCCTCTTTCTCTCCCTCCCTCCCTCTCCCTCTCTCTCCCTCCCTCCCTCTCCCTCTCTCTCTCCCTCCCTCTCTTTCTCTCTCTCCCTCTCCCCCTCTCCCTCTCTTACGCCGGGGTATTATCTATTCTCTGTGTGACAGCTTCGCTTCAGGGCATCTGCGGGAGCCGCCTGGGTAAAGGAGCTCAGAAGCCTGACTGAGAGTAGATTTACTTCAAATGGTCTTCCCTTGAATGGTGCATGAGAGACAACAGCAGTTGAGTGCAGAGATTTGGCTGAGCTGCCACACGCACGATCGTTGTGAAGTGCTGCCCTTTTGACCTCCGCCTGTAGAATCAGACCAAAGGCTAACATACATCCTGGCACACAGTGGAACCGCAAACACACACAGGAGCATGTGCCTAGTAAATACACAACATTGTTGAAACATTTGGTAGAGAAATTTGCCCCGCTGAAAAAAACTGCTCAAGCTAGGTTTTTTTTTAAACAGTTCCGACCAGCTCCCAGCTTGACAAGGTTTGACCAGCTCAAGCTAGGTTTTTAAACAGCTGGTAGCTGGATGACCAGCTACCAACTCAGACAAGCTACCAGCACTAGCTGGTTGATCAGCTTAAACACAGCCAGACCAGCTTTAGACCAGCTTGACAAGCTGAAATAGTTGGATTTTACAGCAGGGTGCCATACCTCACTGAATCTGCCAATGTTTGTGCTCGACCTTTGACCCTATGACATGGATCACTGCAGGTCACACAATCTCTATTATTTCAAATAAGTGCAGCTCAAGGTCTGACAGGGTCAAGACCTCCGTTTCTTCAAGATATCCAAGACAAGCCACAAAATCAATGGGAAAACCTGCGATCTCCCCCACGCTCGCTACGAGAACTAACAACAGGGACTTGGTGTTAGATGGTGGCAGATAGTGGAACTGGAACCCTCTGTCACGTTTCTAGATAACCCCCCCTCTGGTGGAATGCCCACTCGGCTAAGCAGTACTCACAGACAGTCCCGGTCCAAGCCACAACGGGCGTTGGGAATGCTGGGATGGCTCCCGGGGCTCTTTGAAAGCCTGATGCACCTATTACCTCAGATTAGTGTCTTTATACCAGAGATTACTGTAGTGATTGGGCAGCAGGGAGCAGGTGCAACTTTCTGATTGTGGCTTTTTTATGTTCGATACGAAAAGATAACACCACCACATAGAGAAAACAGAGGAATGACCTTCCTTAGGTACAGTGGATAGCAGCGAATCAGATTGCTATTGATTTGAATCTGGTGGACGTGAAAAGTAAATTAAAGTTCACTGAAATGTTGTCAGGAAGTAAAACAGATGTTATCTAAAAAATGTACCGCATAACTTTGATTTATAGCAAGAGAGAATATTAATAATACAATCATCTGATAACATTATTGTAGAATCTATGTTATCATTATATCAGAATAATAGGAAAATGTGAAACGTGACAGCATCACTACTGTCAAATTCAGTGTAAAAAAGAGGGTTTAGTCTCTATAAAGACTTTTTCATGACTTTTAAGAAAATAAAGCAGAGCTACATATATCAATGAAGGGTTCAGAATTGAAAATAAGTGTGGAAAAACCAACAACTCAATGTTTTTCCAGCCAGCGCCAGAGATAATTGTGAAAGCATATAATGTTCAAAGATGTGTACAAAAAAAAAAGTCTAACTTACAAATACCCTTTTCATATCCTCAATCTGCGAGCTTGCCTTCAAGTTAAATCAGATGTTTTTGTAAAGCTGTGGAGTGCTTCATTCATTGGCAGTTTATGAAGACTCTCTTTATGGCTGAAAACCCCACATCAACCCCCATTACTCAGCAGCCCCTGCATGCTGCATCCATCTGTAAAAGGTGAACACTTTTTTGAAAATCTTGCAGCTCTCCTGAGAACATACTGACCAAACACCTCACTGATCTCAGCCACAACCTGCAAACCTCAACTTCAGAGATCAAAGCGCTGAAAAGATTGAATCTGCAGTTGAACACCTCGATGCCTAGACTCAATGAGATACTGCAGCCTTTCCAACATGATCTTGCACCGATTTTCCATGCCCTGGTTTGGTATCGGTTCACATGTACCCACCCCACGACGACATCCTGCAATTGCAAGAAGAAATGTAATAGATATCAAATATGAACAGATACACAAAATAACAAATGTATTTACATAATCTGTCGTCAAACGGCAAAAAGCGATGGTAAGAAATATAATAGATATAAAAATGAACAGATATATTAAATAATAGATTTCATATAGCTTTAATAATAGATTTACACATTATCTGTCGCCAAACGGCAAAAAACAACAGAGGTTATGGTTAGGATTACGATGTAACATTAACAATATTAATTGAGCATAGAGACACAAAAACATTTTGTATGCACTCATTGGGGTGCATCAGCTTTGGTTAAAATACTGTTAACTTCAACCGCTAGGGGTGGATGTTCAGATTTCGGAACACAGAGGCCGATTTCAGTGGTCAGAACATTCCGGTCCCCCGTTGTCAAATTAGTGTGACACCAGGCTCACCTCTCAGGGGTGAGATGCTGTGGTTGCAATTCTACAATGATGTGATGGGGACACACCATTAGAAGTAGGCAGACAATCTGGCTAACGGGTCAAGGCAGACCGTGTGATTAGCAGGGTAGTCCAGCAGCTGTATTAGACTGCCAGCCTTGCCAGTTCCCTTCTGCGCTTCCGGGGACGCCACCCTTGACAAGGCCATCAATCACTTCCCGATGTCCCGGTGAAAGCAGAGGTTTGACCTGCCAATGGCTCCGAGTCATAAAAGTCACGATTTACGGTCCGGCACCAGAAGGCTTATGAAATGTTTTGTCATCTCCCACTGTGAAAGGGCTTGTGCCACCGCAATGCAAAGCGTGGCGGCCATTTGCATGGGAATGAATCGCAACCTTAAAGCAGCTGTCCAAATATACAGGAATCCTCCTTAGGTGTCGACACCTCCTAAATACTGTAATTTCAGAGAATGAAATCATAGACAGTGCAGTGACTAGTGATCCACACCAGAAAAACAGCATGAACAAGCTTCCTGCAAGGAAAACAAATAATTCCACTCTGAAACGTATAAAGGCAAAAATGCAGTTTTAGAATGCTGCCCCCCCTCCAATTCACACTACCGGTGTGCATCTCACCAACCTAAACCCTCCACCATTTCCTTCACAATGCACACTGTTGGGAGACAGACAAATTTGTGTATTGGACCACTTCACATATGATAATGACCGGTATCAGTTTCAAGGATTTTCCACGGGACTCCAGGGGGGGGAGCGGGGCAAGGCCTCACAACCATTAAGGATTTGAATGGCCCAATCCGAGGTGCTCAGGATAGGCGCAATTCCTTACCACCAATCAGAGGTTACACTTGGATTTGTAGACATATTTGAATATATGCTAATGTCATCCTTTAAAACATCCCAAACACCATTGCTCTTTGGAACATTTTCCTGATTGGAATAAACTTTCCTGTTTTCTAATGACGAACATCGGATCTGCTTCTTCCTGTGACAACGGTCATCTAACTGGTTCCTGGTAAAACTTAGATTTACCAACAACACGCTTGGCTACATGGCACCCCACATTTGAATACCAGTGTTATGGATATGCCCATTACTACACGTTTGAAGCCATTCAAAACATTCCCACTGTAAAAAGACCTGGTTGGCACAGTCTTAGGAGGGATAGAGCTGAGAGGTGCAATCAGGATGCCAGATATCTGTTGGAACCTCATCCTGCACATTTCCTCTGCTGTTACTCTCTGCCCTACAGAGCTACCATTGTGCATGGCTGACTTTGGAAGACCAAGCTGCTCTACATAGGTGACTTCCATTCTAAATCGATATTCCCTGGTCAAGATAGCCATTTCTTTCACAGACTACAACATAATTTTATTTCACTTATTTTTCATCAGGACTGTGTGAGTACAACTCATTTTAAATATGTTTATTTATAAACAATTTTTTATATACTATAATATAAGTACAATATTTATAATATATTATTCACCAGGACTGTGTGACCATCATTTTGAAATACTTGTATTCTGCCTAAGGCGTGCAAAGACATAACCCTTAAAAACTTGCAATACATCAGTGGACCCACCACCCCGAGCATATTCCTGCGTGACCCAAGTCCCATGTTTGTCCAAATAAAAAATGTGTCATTACGAGCCTGTAGTGCTCCTGAGCTCCACAGATGAACTCCCCTACAGAAAAAATCACCCCCAGCCGCAAACACAATTTCAATAAGCAAAACAATTGCCTCAACCTTTCACATCCGACAAAAAGATGCAACAATGAGAGAAAGGGATAGCAAAAGTGTGAGATAGAGAGAGAAAAAGAGTAAGGGAGTGAGAGCAAAAGAGTGAGAGAGACTGAGCAAAAATAGTAAGAGAGAGAGAGAGAGCAAGAGTGAGAGAGAGAGCAAAATAGTGAGACAGAGCAAGAGAGAGAGCAAAAGAGCACCCTGGCTGCAAATAGATCATCCTTACGAGTCTATTACTGTTATCATGATTTCTGGCGCTATTATCTTACTTCTTAGAGGCCCACGGTTAAAATAATCACATCTGCTCTTCAGATGAACCATCATTACTGATAATGCATTTTTAAAATGAACAATAACTACCGAATTCCTCTCCTATTTCCGTGCACATTAACTATGTATACAACTGATTAGCCAGCCCGCATCCCCTTAACCAGCCGAATGTCTTTCTCAGAACCAAATTAAATCAACAACGACAAAAATAAAGAAATAAATGCGCGCACGCATACATAACTAAATAAATAGTGAGCTGCCAAACGATATTTATGCTCGTCTAATCTCTGCTTGCAGGAGTGCTGGCTTGGCTTGGCTTGTCTTGGCGCACGATAGTGTTTGCCTGGACTGCATGGAGTGTTTGAACTCAGGCCAAGCTGTGCACCAGAGGACATTTGAACAGGCTTCCCTGGGTGTATTGCTGTGTCTAGCATGTGCGTGTGTATGTCAACTGAATGTACATGTGGGTTTTCTCTTCTTATTCTGATAGCGCTTACAATAATAAGCGCCGACAGAATGCGATAGCCCACATGTGGTCTCTTTGCTCATTTCATGTAACAATTACATTATATCTTGGGAATTTATTTCTATTATCTTAAGACATAGTAGTTGAAGACAATCAAAACTGTAGGTCCTACATACAGTGTACCGGTAAACTGCATGTGACAATAAGCTCAACAGCAGCTTAGTTTGCATATGGGATATTGATTTTAATAAAACTCATTAGGCACACATTTCCCAGAACCATACTAAAAGAAAACATTTGTGTGCCTTGGCACCAAATTCAAGACTATCAATTAGACTCAGAGTGCTCATACGCTGTAGAAATGACACTGACTGCGGTTGCTCCGTGCCGGGCTGTCACAGTGATGGGTCTCTCCTCA
Organism: Conger conger; assembly: GCF_963514075.1. Taxonomy (NCBI): domain Eukaryota; kingdom Metazoa; phylum Chordata; class Actinopteri; order Anguilliformes; family Congridae; genus Conger; species Conger conger. The sequence goes on along the minus strand of NC_083761.1, from coordinate 45,846,793 downwards.
CCACGGTGTGGGCCCACTCAGCACTGCTCTTTTCATCGCTCCTGTGCTGACACCTATGAGCTGAGCCATATTTGACCCGAGCAGATCCAAGCTGGCATGCGTGGCTCAATCTGCTTCTGTATTATACTCCGCTGGCCTCTAGCAACACAAGGAATACCAAACACAATCGTTGCGATGCCTTCTGGTTTAACTGGTGTTAAATCGTGCCTTGCATTTCGCTATATTTGTGTCGCGAATCTCAGCGTACGGAAAAATCTAAACACAAAAAAAAAAATAAAAAAAATCAGTTAACTTAAATATCAGCTTGGATCCTGTTTGAAGTGCAACTGGCACAGGTCGGGCACAGCTCAAATGTACCAGTGCCAAAGGGATATTAGCGTCCAGACACAGGAGGCAGAAGCGGACCCTAAATAGCCGTGCTGGAATTGCACTGCGTGTCTTTCAGGCACAAAGGCTTAGACACTGCTTACCCGTGCAAATGCCACTCAGCAAGACATCTTGGGGAGGGAGTGAAAAACGAGAACCTGAGGCGGGTCATAATACGGGTTTAACGTACATGGCGCTCGTAAAGAGGTGAGAGAATGCTCTCCTAGCCACAGCAGGACACGGGGGGCCTATCTACGCCAGCCTTGGAAGCGACGGGGGCGACAGTAGGGAGGTAGGACACGGGGAGATGTACGAAGGCACGAAAAAGTGGAATCTACATTCTCAAACCCCAGCCACGACAAATGTCAGATACCAACCTTGCTTTGTGAACTTTATGAGTGACTAGTTTGAGGACCCTCTTTACAAGTGACTCTCACGCACAGGCTTTGAATATTCTCCCCCTTCCGAAGACTGAGGACAGGGTGGACTTCACACACTTACCAATAAAGAGTCTCACTTCATAGGAAGAATTTTCCAGAGACTAAAGTGAGCTTTCATTGGTATGAGGTATAAAGAGGCCCAGGGAAGGCTTTCAGAAGTTACATACAGATTAAATTGAGGGAAAGCAACTGACCCCCCTGCTGAAAAAAACCTCACCATGTTGGCTGACCTCCTCACACCCAACTAGACCAGCTATATGACCAGCTTGACCTGCCCAATTCTCAAGCTGGTCAAGCTGGCATAGCTGGATTTTACAGCAGGGCCACCATCCAGGTAGCCACAAAGCAGTTCCTACCCAACTACCTCCATACCCTCCTGGATGGTGCACCTGCCCGCCCGCATAGCTGACCTCTCCTATGCCCTCTCTTCTGCCCCCTAGGGGGCTATATTTAGCCGAACAGATGCTTTATCATTCCATGCATTCTCTTCAGACCGCAGGCATGCCAAGCTGGGACAGGGCCGGTGACCCACGGGCACGGGGGAACGATCGTTTTTTTTCCCCCACACAGACATGCAACCCGCCTGCACTGTACCCAGCACAATACAACCCCATAATGGCTGCCAGTCCAGGGCTGATATACAGTGTCTCTGATCTGCCTTTTAAACTTTACGGCCTGGCAGTGCCTACCCTGCGTGAATCCAGAGGAACATTAGTCCGGACGCCGTGCTACAGAGATGCTGACAACTACATTAAAATTTATTGTCTTTCGCCGCCTCTAACAAGCCCGTGCCACAGACCTGTCAGCGCTTCCTGCTCGCAAGTGCATTCTGGGCAGAGATTAGCGAGGATAGTGCCGGCTGGGAGGAGGGCTCATGCTGACTACAACCCACTGAGTTAAATGTAAAATTGGCAGCCAATTTTCATCTGACAACTTGTTCACCCAGCGCAAGATAAAGAAACATCGGCGCATCCCTGCAGGAAATAGGTGTCCTCCACCTGCTCGCTCCAGCTGTTTCAGCCTCCGATTTCTTCCGCAAGAAGTCCTCCAGCACCCATTACGAGGGAGACAAAATGGCAGATAAAAGGCAGCTGGCCCGTATTGTGGAAAAGGAAACGCCGCCTTATTTGCCGGCTATCCGCGTCCGGGCCGTGCCACTGCCGGGCGGACGCACAACTGCCGCAGCCGACGCCCGACGTAGAAAAAGGATCCCGTCTGTCAGTCACTCTCTCATTGGACCATCCTTGCAAGCTGTCAGCGTGGAGGAGAAGGAAAGGTCACCCACACGCTGGCAGCTGGACGCAGGTGTCCTGGAGTTAATGTTATTTTCACAAGGCTGAGCTCAGAGCCCAGGAGTGACCGTTATTTCCCGAAGGAGAGGTATGCCAAGAACAGGGGTCACCCGACGAGATAGAGACGCACTCAGACACCCCTGAAAAACGGGCCCTGTAATTCTGTAATCTCGAGGGCTCTTGTTACACAATAGTGCAGCCCCCGTACGCAGCACAACCTATGTTTTAATTATAGAAGGGTCATAAATAAGGGAGGAGCTGATGGCGCGCTCTGTTCTGGGATGAAAGGAAAAAGACTCTTCTAGGAAAGGCTGTTACCGCATGTCACCTCCTGCGGGGTGGCGAGCCAGCGAAGATGGCCCTGACTGTGTGAGAATCCACGGCTCCTCTGTGACCTCGCTGCCGCGGTGCCGGAGTGCCGGGTTGCGGTTGGCGAAGTCAGACACCTTTCACTCCACGAGACTCGCCGGGGACACGTGAGACTCTTCCAGACCCGGGTCAAATACGTAATTGTTTTTGATTCAAATCCTTTCCTAAGCTTTACCTAGCTTGCCTGGTGTATTGGAACCCATGAGATACTCCCAAAAAGTGCGAATCCCCACCTTCTGGTACTCTTGGTCGGCTCAGTTGCCCCAGCCAAGATCAACCGAGTGCAGAACGGTATCTTAATCAAAAACAATTATGTATTTGACCCAGGTCTGAACGGGTCGTAATGCCCATTGCAATGGAAACGGGTACAGATTGGCACAACAGTGGTAGACAGAGAGATTTTTACCGGTCGGCGCTTCGCTCCCCTCACCTGTAGTTCGGAAGTGCTCTCCGTGGTTCCCTTTCACTATGCTTGTCCGACCAGCTGAGCGTGAAAGGGGGTAGAGTGAGGAGGGATTATGAATGTGACTGTGAGTCACCCCCACCTGCTTCCCTCCTCGACCTCCACCTTGTTGTTACACTGCTGAAAGCCTCATCTGCCGCAAGCCATTCACAACCAGTAGCAAATGTACTCTATGTGTGAGCTTTGGCCATATTCCACAAATGCATTTCAATGGCTACCTAATGAATCCATGGAACCTGGGTGTCTGTGCTACAGTATACAGTATACAGTGTTTTTCAGTATTCACCATGTCTGGCATTCTTACACAAATCTCTTGTTCTCACACGCTCTCACACGCTCTCACACACACACACACACACACACACACACACACACACACGCACATCCACCCATGCACATGCATTTGCGCACACACACAGCTACCGTTTCTCCACCTCATCCAATCACAGGAGGGGTAATTGCTGTACTGAGTTGATTGCATTAGACAAAACACAGGCTCTTGCTAATGACATTATCTCAGTAGGAGAGAATTAATTATGTTGATAAAGCACGATTCCTCACGAAAAGGTAATGATGGCTCGCTCCAGTGTGCTTAGCATACTGAGAAATGGTGAGCTGCATGTTATCTGACAAACGGAGACATTTAGGTCAATCATTTTAATATACTGTAACACCAGTTACAGACCGGTGAATGTGCATGTTACAAGACACACCTGCGAATACACAAAATAATTCCTCAAATGGTTTGGCCCTTGAAAGCTGTGGCTATGTTTACAAGCACACCCATACCCAGATTATTGGAAATAATCAGTTCATGCTCGTACTTAGATTATTGTAATGTGATTACTCCAATAGCTGTTCTTACATGACTCTTTCCATAATCTCAATATTCTCAGAGGAGATGTTCATTTTCATCCTGGATCTTCGACTTCTGCCTGACATTCAAAAGCAGTCAGAAATCGGACTAAGACGCTACATGTACAAAAAAAAGGTTTGGTGCTAAAGCAAAAATGCAGGTGTCTTAATTGGGTTTTGAATACGTCAATTGTGAAAGGCAATCAGATATAGGCGTTTACATGATTATGCTAATAACCAGAGTATTGCCATAATCGGGATAGGATCTGAGTATTAGTGTGCATTAAAATGCACTAACAAAGAAGAAGCAAGCCATAGAAAGCCTCTCACTCCCTGTGTGAATGAAAAAAGTTGTATATAAACATATAACATATATCCCAGTGGCAAATCATCACTGTGGACAATGAGCTATGAAGGAAACCAATTGAGCACAGGAAATTAATAAGAGATGACTAGCAAGAAATTCAGATTGCCATTATCCAAAAAAGAAACTAGTGACGTGGCTCCTTGTGAGGGGGTGGTGACAGGAGAACCGTGCCCTGTTAGTGCCGTCTGGCACAGCATGAACAGACCAGTGTAGGTGTTGGTCTTGAGCTGGAGATGCACCTCTTCTCCTGTATCGAGCCTCCAAACCAGCCCCCCTGCCTGGCTAGATGGATGTGTAATTTTGCTGGAGATTACCCACATCATGTCCTGTAGAGGAACATACTGTTTAGATTGCGGAGCTATTCTAGCTGTGGTAGAGCACACAGAGGTTGGCGGGAGGGCAGAGAGAATGAGGATATGAGAGTGAGAGAGAGAGACAGAGAGAGAGAAAGAAAGAGTGACAGAGATTGTGTTGACAGTGCAAACACAATAAAATTGAGATGGAGAAGAACTTCCTGGTTGTCAAATTCAATCAAATTCGTACATTCTTTTCCAAAAGTAGCCACAAAATTACCCACAAATGCCTCACATGAGCTACCGTTATTAGGTCAATACCAAAACTGCTGCATACCAGCAGCACAATGTGGGTTCATATTCTGAGGGACAAAGAGTGATGCTTTCGTGTTATGGATTTTCTTTGTCCAATCTATCTATTTTCCTACACTGTAATGTCAGTAGCAAATTTTCTTAAAAGACATTGATAGCCCAGATTTTATATACTTTTATTATAATTTATTAGGATTCTCTTCAATTCCTTTAACCTATGCTTTTGTAATATAAGTCTGTATTTGTAATGCTAATAAAGCACTAGAGGGAAATACAGACAGAGAGAGCATGAGAGAGAACGAGTGAGACTTTAGATGTTTCCTTATTGAACAGACAAAAAACTTCACAATGACATAAAAACCAATACCATCTTAGAGAAAGAAAAGGAGCCGAAAGAGAGAGAAAGCACATGCTTTGGAAGCAGTCAGGAACTCAGGGGAATTGAAACATCAAATCCCCTCTCAACCTTAAGTGACTTCATAAACAGATTTATGCATGGAGGGGTTTCCTCTCGGTGAGATCAGAGGCTCTCTGCTTTCTTCCTTCAACTTCCCAATGTGTTTGAAACAGACGCGGACGTGGATACCATCCACATGTCACCTAGACTTTGAAATAACGTTTTCATCCATCTCAATGGAACGGGTAGGATGCGAAAGAGCGCTGAGGATTGGTTCTAATAACAGGCATAAGAATGAGGAAGGTGCAGTTACATAAAAAGGCCATGAAAATTTACACTGCATTGATCTGGGATGCTAAATCCGAGGCTGTCTCTGAGCAAAAATAAAAGAGAACAAAATTATTTTCAAAATGGAAGATACAGTCCATAGTCCACTGTACTCTTTACAGCATACAGTGTGTGTGTGTGTGTGTGTGTGAGATGAGGGGAAGCAACCATGTAAGTTCTGTGTGTGTGTGTGTGTGTGTGTGTGTGGTGGGAAGTAACTAAATTCTGCATGTATACGCCTGTGAGCACACGTGTATGTGTATTTGTTTGTGTGTGTTCATGCGCCTGTGCGCATGCGTGGTGGACTTTGCCTGTGAGTATGACTGTGTGTGTGTACATTGGTGTTCCCTTGGTCACAATCAAATCCACGCCAAAGTTCTCCATCAATCAAGCTGGCACTCCCCACACGGAGATTACAGACAACCTACAACAAGAGAATTACACGGTTGCAGGTACCACAGAACATGAAGTGCTCACTTCTGAGCACTTCTCGTTCTGCACCCATATACTCACCAGCCCGATTACACCGAACGGACAGATAAACAGCACCCAGACACAGAAGCAGCGGCGCATACGGACAGCTATCCGCAGAAAGCAGGTTCACTCGCTACCTCAGCTCCTCCTCAATTCACTTTGTTTAAAAAAAGAAAACTCAAGTGCCGATTCGAAGAGTCTTTGCCTTGACATATCGTACAGCACCAAACACCTGGCCGGTTCTAAAAGAGGCCAGGCACGTGGGACGCTCTGTTCACAGATACGGGGGGTGGGGGGGGTGGGGGGGGGTTGGTTTGGATGTGCGTTCGGGGGAATGTGACAGATGACGGGCCCCGGACCAGAGGAGCGCTGGTGCTTGGGATTGATGAGGTGTGGGCAGCAGTTGCCCCGCTAGTCCGCACGCACGCGGGTTCGCTCCGTGCTTTACCGCCGCGGGAACAGCCTGCGCTACATCCATCAACTCCACCCGCCTATTTAAAGGACCTGCGAAAGGCACTTCGGACAAAAGCGCTGTCCCCAGGCCGACCTACATTAGCCGTTCCCCGAGAGACAGTTTTGCCGCATTTAGGCGAGTCAAGCGATTCTGCATCTTGCGCACTTTGCCCCTCATTATCCGCTCTACGAGAGCAAGGCGAAGAGCGGTAGAGTCAGGGTTGTTTTGGTGCGGGAATTTTATCTCGCATAAAAATAATGGCCTGCCTGCAATACGACATTAAGCGTGATCTCAATACCCGGACGGATGAAACTGATCCCGCGACTGAAATCGGTGCAGTATTTCAGAAAGCTTCGGGTGACTTCACCGTGGAGCTGTTTTTAAGGCACCCTGATGACATTACTGCATATGACACAGCAGTCTGCGGATGGAGAGAGCCGAGTGGAAAGCAGGTCGAACAGCCAAGTGAGGAGAAAGAGCACCCAGAGAAGCGATTTATTCGTGCGGTTTAATGTAATGTCCCTCCAAGAAGCCACACAACAAAGTTTGTAAATCTGGCGCTGGGTATTGCTCGGTGTCCGTGCACTCCCTCGGTTTTTAGTTTAGTTTATTAGTTTAGTTTATTGGGACCCCATTAGTTCACACAAGAAGCGCCGACTAGTCTAACTGGGGTCCAACTTGCAAAACATACAAAATACAAAGTATAAACACTCGGTTTTTAACTTGTTGATGGAATCTGAAAGTGGAAAGCAATTCTTCCCCTTTATGTTGTTTATGGTGAACAATTATATTTAATGTCACCGCTAATTTTTGTGCGTTCGTGCTCATCGTTGCTCTCCAGTCAGCTCAGGAGAACACAAACCGTCAGGCGCTGTTCTCCAAAAGATGTGATGCCAAGCCAATGCTTCCATTAACTCCACAGACCGGCAATTAGCCTATAGCTCAGATGTTGGGTCGGAGGAAGTGTAACTTATCATGTAACTAGCACAGATAAAAAGCCTTGTTTTAGTGTTTTTGTCTTATAATGAGACTCTCTCAAGTTGAAAATATTGGCTTGGTCTAAATTACTGGTCTAAATTGTTTGTTTGACAAGTTACATTTTCTTACCCCATGAATCTCGAAATAAGTAAAACTCTCACCTCACTGGCAATGTTTTTGTCATTTTTTTAAGCAAAAACATCATAGAAATAAGTAAATTTTAAGTTGAAATACAAGACTGAAATACTTTTTTGTTATTTTAACACAGTTGGCACTCTGGCATGGTCTGGATTGGACACTATGGCACAGGGTTCATCCACACACCAGGAACAGGATGAGTCATAAGGTTGTGGGGAAAAAAATACTCTCCCATTTTTATACGCTTATATAGTGCACTCACGTATGCGAATGTGTCTAGTTTGCCACTCCCTGTATTCATGTTCTAAAGTAAGAGTTTTTAAGTGTAGTCTCTGGATGCCATATGGGGGGTATGCAGGAGCTACAGAGCAGCAGGGCCATGATATTCCAGGCACGTATACAGACTGAGCAAGGCAGGTGGCTCAACAGCAGTTTCCACAGCCAGACAGAGATGTGTGCAGCTGACTCTTCTCAGACAGGGCTCCTGTTTTCATGTGGAGTACTGGTCTGGGAGCAGCACCATGCTGCAGCGAGCTTCCTCTCCAGTCCACCTCATTCATACCCTACACACTCACTGACACCCTACACACTCAGTCCACCTCACTGACACCCTACACACTCAGTCCACCTCACTGACACCCTACACACTCAGTCCACCTCACTGACACCCTACACACCTCACTGACACCCTACACACTCACTGACACCCTGCACACTCAGTCCACCTCACTGACACCCTACACACTCACTCACACCCTACACACTCAGTCCACCTCACTGACACCCTACACACTCACTGACACTCTACACACTCAGTCCACCTCACTGACACCCTACACACTCAGTCCACCTCACTGACACCCTACACACTCAGTCCACCTCACTGACACCCTACACACTCAGTCCATCTCACTGACACACTACACACAGCGCAGTCCCCCTCAGGCTCTCTCACACATACCTGTGGTCTTAAACTCTTTATTCAGGGAATTCTGTACCCTGGCCAGAGAGCATAATGGCACACGCCGTACTGTACTGTAGACATAAGCCATGGTTTCATCTTTTTCCTACATCTCAGACATCAAATACCTCACCAGCAAGCAAATAGTAAACATGTTGTCTCCCACCTCCATGGACTGTTGCCACCTCCGATTTTATTGGGTGGGGGACCATGACTTAAAGCCTGACGTTGGTAATACTGTATGAATACAGTTAAGCTACAATTTTAATGGATAAACAGTACTTGGAAGTGAACTGTTCTGAAAAAAGTCAACAGCAAAACTGCTAGGAACATTTGCCTGCCGTTTACTTCGTCATTACCTTCATTTACCCAGATCAGCTTGTATGTAAGTCACTGTGCATTCAGCAATTAATATGAGGAATTTATTTTGAACAACATTCCCAAACCAGCAGTAAGCAGGGAATAAAACACCAGATGTATATCATGAAGCAAGATGACTGATTTAGCTGGATGAAGTTCACTGAGTTTTGTTGTATTTACTTCAGTGCATATTCCAGTTTTGGAAGGGTTCCGGGTTTTACTTGGTAAACTTCCAGCTAGCTCAGCAATCCTGCTTCTGATCTACCCCCATTGCAACTAATGTTATGGTAACCAATAACTAAATGTCAAATTCTAAATAGCTACATACCCAAAATAAATTATATATATTTATATATATTTGTTCTTTATTTTTTTCTGATTTTTCCCTTTTTCTCCCTATTTGGTAGCCAATTGTACCCTATCTAATCTAATTATTGTTAGCTGGGGGATACACCGCCCACACCCTGTCCCTCGGCGGCCCGAAGGAGAGCAACACGCCTTCTTCAAGCCGTCTCGTCTCATGATACCCAAAATATAATGACAATTATAGTTAGCATTGAAGGACATCGCTCATTTTTCTAAAGCCTAACAGTTTTACCTGTTGATTAAGCATGTTTGGTTTTTATCAGGAAAACTTTGTAATAAAATGAAAAATGCTCACGAGTTGTAAAAATGATCAATTATTTTGTCTTGGCTTTATCACGTACAACAATGTTAGCTAGCCACCCCAAAAATATTCTGAATCCAAATTAAAGCTAGCTATATCCAGCTATAATTTGGAAACTGAAACATTAATTTATAACTGGTTAAATCGTGGTAGGGCGCAGTAACCTACATCTTGCTTTTATAAACCAATGTCTTTATGACATTGGCAGTTAGCAATCTAATGAATACAAGTAGTACCTAAGATTGTTAGCTAGTTAGCTAGCTAGCTGTCTAAGTTACTGGACAAGGATGAAGCTTTATAAGATATAACCTAAATATAAAGATAAATCCAAGAAGTGCAAGCAAAACAGAGTAGCTAACACAGGTATCTTCTCAACTAGTGCGTAGCTCAGCTATTTCATAATGGCTAAACTAAATAAATAATAAATATTTAAACAAGAAATACATAAATGACTCATGACAACTTACATGGCAGACTGAGTACTGAAACTGGTGAGCTGTAGCCTGTAGATCAAGTTCAGTGTGATGAATGGACAAAAGAATAAACAAACAAACCGACGGAGTCTGATCCATAGTCCTCCCCAAAAGTGAAGGAAAGTGACAAGCTTCAAGACTGGGCCTCTCAAACTCAAATCCTGGAGGACCATTGTGTCTGCTGGCATTTCAGAACACACATAAGTGCTTAATTTAAGCGAGTCTGCACACCTTTTTTTCTGAGGCCTAAAATGGAAATCACAAAAACCATCAAAGACTATGGCCCTCCAGGCCTGGGGTTTGACACCCATCCGTACAAATTAACTTGATGCAGCCCTTGATATACCTTTCAGAGGACACAAGTAAGCAGGGGCAAGCAGGTCTGATTTCCAGTGATGTGTGCCCATGTCCTTTAAGGACACTGGACGTGCACCATGCTCGGACTCACCCTATCGAGATTGGGGGAGGGCTGGGGGCAGCCTGGAGTGCGGGGAGTCCCAGGGGGGCCATTAGACCCCGCTGTGGTGAAAGCGAGTGTGTGAACAAGCGCTGACAGAGCCATCTGCAGCCGACCGGGTCATATAGTCCTCGGGGCCTCCTGCCTTTCTGCCGGGGCCCCCCGCAGCCCGGCAGCCACGCAGAGCCGGGAGCTGCAGCGCAAGAGCCGGGCTAATGAACAGGGCCCCTCCTCACCATTTAAGCTCATTGTAATCACAGCCCACTCTGAAGCCATCAGGCTATAAAACAATCAACACGGGGTCAGCCGTTAGCAGCCAGTCCCGCTGCCCGGACCTAATGCGCTGTTAACAGCTACTATGCATCTGAGATAATTAGTGATGACATTTACAATGAAGGTACTTCATTTTAATTATTATGCTAATCACAGCACTATTAATATAACCAAGATGACTAGTATTATTGCCAGAACAGGAATTGTGTGTGATGAAGTGTTCTGTGGGGGCACGGACTGAAGACTCCCTCTTTAGTACGGTACTGTAAGGTCTCCAGCAGGGTGGTAAGCTACTGGAATTAAGAGTTCTGTATGCTGTACACTGCAAAAATGTCTTCTTTAACAAGCGTTTTTAGTCTTGTAATAATTAACATCTTATTTCACTCTCAAGTAGAAAATATTAGCTTGATACTGTTTGCTTGTCAAGTGAAATGTTCTTATTCCACTGGCAAATCTTGAAATTAGTCAAAACCGTTTTACCTCATTGGCAATATTCTTGTCTTATTAACAAAAAAAGATAAAAGATAAGATTTAAAGTAATAATATAAGCACTGAAATACTTGTTGAGATTGACTTGTTTTTTGAGTTGTATGTGAGGAGTGAAGGCAGTGAGCTCGACTGATCTTGCAGCTTGTGTCTGGTCACAGGGAGAGATGATTTATTCATCATGTTGTGAACTGGAGTCAAGCCCAAAGCGTCTGCATGCTGGATTGCGTCGGTACCCATTGGGACATCTACATCTTTGCTATCGCTCAAACCCGCAGCAAGAGAAAAAGACAGACAGCACAAATGGGACAAGGACTTGTCACACCCACTGAGGGTAAAGCTATCATTCCTACAGTAAAGTGAGCAGAATCACCTCAGAGTGCTAAAACGACTGCTCAGCATTTCTTTATACACCATCCGCTCTTCGACACCTGCTTCTCAATTCACTGTCATTCGAACTATCTTCTTTAATGACAATTATAATTCATTAGAATGAAGGTATAAAATGCTGAAATGGAATAAAATAAAGTATAGTGCTGTGAAAAAGTATTTGTCCCTTTCCTGATTTCCTGTTATTGCATATTTGTCAATGGTTTCAGATCTTTAGATAAAATGTAATATTAGACAAAGGGAACCTGAGTAAACATGAAACACATTTGAAAAATTACTATTTAATTTAATTAATGAAAAATCAAACACCCCTATAAAAAAGTAATTGACCTTTTAAATGTAATAACTGGTTGTACCACCTTTAGCAGCAATAATGGCAAACAATATTCATAATTCAGATCACTGTGGTGGCATTTTAGGCCGCTCTTCTTCTTTTTGAGGATGAATTGCTAGTTTCAGGTCTTGCCACAACATCCACTGGGTTGAAGTAAAGACTGTGACCATAACAGCTGCTGGAGGGGGGTAAATAATTTTTCACAGCACTCTATATAAGTATATCAATGCTAGGGTTGTTTTATTAATAAATTATTAATAAATTATTTATTTTAATAGTATTTTCAAAACATATACGGTCTACAGAGTGAATATATCAATAGGCCTGTGAACAGAAATTCTCTACCAACATTCTAAAGTCTGCTTCAGCTTCGATGTTCAACAGTGTGCATCAAGGACTATAAATACCATGAATCTTTCCATCCATGTGCTCAGCGTGTCCTTATCACAATAGTTGTGTCCATTCAAGGTCTCCCCTGTCTGACATTTTATATCTGTGCCCTCACTGTGAATGTAAACAGGCTTCATAAAGCTGTGGAGTAATTGGACGATGATGGATCTGATGGCCCATGAGTTTGTGTGCAAATGAAATGTGACAGCACACTCTTGGGAGATAGGTGAGACAGGCTTGATGAACACAAACTAATTCTGTGCCTTGACGAGAGAGAATCCCATGGGTGACCTTCTGTGTGACAAAAGTATTCCAGATTTATCTCGGCACAGGTTCTGTTAACATGATCCCTCAATTCCCACGGCTCTACGGATACTCTGCCCACTCCCAGCAGGAATGGGGAGCAGTCTGTGCCACGCCATAGGGGGGAAGACACAAAGAAAGACATATGCTTGCTTCTGCATACACACAGAATCCTGGATCCATGGTCAGATGGTTTACACTCAACAAGCCATCGCCGTATCTATTGTGACGCAGGGCTGGGGGTGGCCACTGCTCACATTGTGAACAGACAGAAAAACACACAGGAAAGGTTGGCTTAAAGCCTCTTATTTGTCCAAAGTAGAACAAAAGTTAATAAAACAGAATAAATCACAAAAGTCATGCAGCAGTTCATACAACCCAAATTATTTCCTCCCAGCTGGAAAAGCCAGGCCTACCCAAGCCTAACCCAGGCCTAACACATAGCCCAATATCAAGGTGGCTACAGCTACAGTGATTACAATGAATCACAGCTGGGGCCATACCTGACTGTAGGGCCGGTGCTGCCGCCTGGTGGACAACACCTTAATATTCCCATCCTGGCGCCACACTATGCATATGCATGCGTTCAGGACACAAGGGGCAAAGGGTGCAGCTGGGGCATGGATGGCAGCAACCCTGGAGGGTCCCATGAATGAACTACAGATCAACCCGAGAGCCTTATGGTGTTTGGTCACTCGCCTTTCCATGAGCATCAGGCACGAAAAGCGCAGTGGGACGAGGGGGAATACAAGCCCACAGCTTTATTATCTTGGTGTGCAAATTAAATTACTAATATGAGACTTCCATCATTGTGATTATTTTTGTCTTCTTCCACCTCAGTATTTCCTTAAAAAAATTCACCTCGACAGCACTTTTCGGAAAGCAGCCGAGGCGCATATCAGCAGGCCGTGTTCTGCCGCTGTCAAATGACAGCGCTTCAGTTGTGACACCGGCCTCTGTCTTTGGAATGTGATGCCATCGGAAAAGGGTGGCAGGAGAAGACAACAGAGAGGAGAGAAGTTTGGGAAATGTAGTGAAAACAATCAATTACTGAATGTGAGGAGTGACAGGCAGAGCCACTTAGTGATTGAAATATTTTCTTCTACCTGGGCTCCTGTCAGGCCTCGGTTGGGCTGTTTTAGATTTGTACAGCTCTTCATCTTACCTGTGCCAGGAGTCAGATTGACAGCACTGGGGCGGGGGAGTCGGTGAGTGGGCAAGCAGAGCCCCTCCCTCTCAGACACCGCAGTCCTGAGCTTGCGAATACCTGATCCGCAAGCCACGGGTTGACGAAGGTTAATGAAAACAAGACCTACTACCGTGTATCTGGGAACCAGAGGTGAACTCCAAGGGCATTGGTTAGCCTTTATTCCAAGTTACACAATGGAATTTACTTAGGAAATTTACATAAACATACATACCTACCCCAGTTAAATTATGATGAAATTGACAGTCAAAAGAATCGAGACAGATATTTCAGTTAGCCGATGCTACTTCTGAAAGCACAACAGCAGCCCAAGTAAGAACAATTCTTCACAGCGACATGCAACATTGCGGCTACAATAGAATGCGATGTGACATGGTCCTCTAAAGTCACTCAAAATAATACACACCACACACTAGCAGTATCACAGCACCGCAGCACGTGACCGACATTGTAGTTCTGTTCATAGATAGTTCATAGAAAATAAGTCTGAATCCTACTTCGTCCCACAAAGGTTTGTATATTTAGGAGCATATTAGTCTTGAGGACACATAAGGAGCAAGCTGAATAGAAGAACGGCAAACAGAGTCGGCGGGAGATGAAAATAAGAGAGTCCAATAATTGGATGTACCTTCCGCAGTAATGACGGCAGTGTTTTATTGAGCTACAGTGAGAGCCGGAGCGAACCGGTTCCCTTCTCAGAAACTACTGATTCCTTCCCGCTAAGGACCCATCCACCTCCACAGGGGTAGCAGGTTCACTGCCACTCCACTTTGACAACAAGATGCTTCATCATTCCGCCAGACATTTGCACTAAATGGAGCCACTCAGGATCAGGGAGGGAGAAACGCTGAAGCCTCCTCAATCCCTGGAGCACAATCAATCGACAAGCTTGCTCACTGCATTGATCAGCCACGTAAATCCCCGTCACGAAAACCTCTCGGATCAGAGAGACGTTTTACAACATTGTTTCATAACGCCCGACACCTGTATCTGAATCCCTGGGCTTTCACTAAAATTAATGGTCTCATCGATTCGACTGCAGCTCAATCAAAATGGGCCGCGTGGAAGATAGTTTTTTTCAAGATCTGTACCTATAAGTGCTGTTACAAGAGCTGAGATCACATCAGCGATCTTCATCTTCTACGTTTTACAGAAGTGAATGCATTGCAAAGCTGCAAGACCGCCTGCTGTTCCGCTCATACTCAAGTACACCCATTAGCACAAGACCACCAGCGCACCTCACCCTCTCAGCATTAGCACCGTGAGAACGGCAGAGGTTGTTAAATATTTATCCACACCTGCAACAAATGGATTATGCTACGCTCCATTACAGTTGCCCGAGCTGAACTGTGAATGGAATCTGCCCGTTGCCTGCGGCTAGAAGGTCCAGGACCTTGGGTTGCTCCTTCCCTTTTTCTTCTGGAACGGCCCTGCTTGTGAGGCCCCGCTTGGCTTTTTTGTGGCTGCTGTACAGCGGCAACGTGGAGCTCTGTTCCGAGCGAAGGCCTCAAACCTTGTTAACAGCACTGAGGGAGGGCTGAGAGGACACCCAGCTTGGACAGAGTCAACTGCGGAGTGTGCAGAATGCGAATGGCTGTTTTACAGAGGGAGGGGGCCCGATGCCAACCCCAGGGAAATGCTTGACTGATGCACATCATCTGGAGGAGCTGTAGTCTGCTTGCTCCGTCGACCTACTCCTCCGCTGCCGCGTCAACAAGTTTCTACTTGAGTGAAGCCAATGACTGATAATGGTGAAGGATGCCGTCTCTTTCTGAAATGAGACTGAACCTATTTTCCATAGCAATTTCAGATGGCTTGCCCTAATCCTATTTCTCATTAACAAAGGTCACAAAAAGTGGTGCAATAGAGGACAAAAAATAGGTATGCACTAATAGAATGTAAGCAAGGACAAACGAGACGGAGTGGTTTATTTACTAATGATTGCTGCTACATATGATTTTGCCAGGTGTTTAAATGATATGAATCAGTGCTGACATATTCTGATTCTGAAAAAGGTTTTGACCATAGATACAGTCGGAAGAAAAGGTTTGTGAACCCTTTGGAATTACCTGGATTTCTGCTTTGATTACCCATAAAATGTGGTCAGATCTCAATTATAGATAAACACAATCTGTCTACACTAATAACACACAATAATAACACACAGTTGTTCTTTTAATTATTTTATTGATTGCATTATATATCACTCACAGTGCAGGCTGGAAAATTAAGAGAACCTCTGTGTTAATGACTTCTCCAAATTGCCAATTTGAGTGAGGCGTTTCAATTAAAGTGGTGATATTGGCAGGGGGATTGCACAGGTGCCTTACCCTTTAAATAAAGGCACACAAAGCTTGGTTTCTATCAAATCAAGAATGACTGGTTAGTGTGAGCCATGCCCTGAGCCAAACAACTTTCCCAAGACTTTAGAAGATGCATTGTGGATATGCATGATGCTGGAAAAGACTACAGCAGCATTGCTAGAGACCTGGGTGTTCATCAATCTACTGGAAGACAGATTGTCAACAAATGGAGAGATTTCGGGACTGTTGCTACTCTCGCTAGGAGTGGGCGCCCTGAAAAGATCATTCCAAGATCACAACGGGCAATGTTGAAAGAGGTGAAAAAAACAAAAACAAGGGTAGCAGCAAAATATCTCCAGAAAGCTCTGCAAACTGCAAAAGTGTTTGTTCACATCTCAACTGTCAGAATAACACTGAACAAGAATGGTGTTCATGGAAGGATACCAGAAAGGAAAACCACTGCTGTCCAAAAAAACAAACGAACATTGTGGCACCTCTCTAGTTTGCTGGATGTTCCACAACGCTTCAGGAAAAAATGTTTTGTGGATAGATGACAGAAATTGAACTTTCTGGCAAAATTGCATGCTGTGTTTGGAGGAAAAAGGGCACTGCACACCGAAATCTAATCCCCACAGTGAACCATGGTGGAGGGAGCATCATGCTTTGGGCCTGCTTCAGGGCCTGGATACCTTGCAAACACAGAGGGAATAATACATTCAAAATGTATCCGGGCATTTTACAGCAGAAGGTCAGGGCATCTGTCCGTTACCTAAAGCTCAAGGGAGGTTGGGTGATGCAACAAGACAATGAACCAAAGCACACAAGTAAATCAACATCAGTCAAAAATGGCAGAAAAAGATTTCTGTGTTGGAATGGCCAGGTCAGAGACCTTAACCCAAATCTTCCAAGCAGTTCCAGTAAATGTTTGGTGGCAGTTGTTGCTGCGAAAGGAGAATCTACAAGTTACTAAATTCAAGGGTTCACTTACATTTTGAATGATTACTCAATGCAACCAATAAAAAATTGAAAAGTAGAAAAGTGGTATTAGTTTAGTATTATTGTTTTACTTTTATTGTGACTTAAAAGATCCAACCACATTCTATGAGTAATCAAAACAGAAATCCAGGGGATTCCAAAGCATTCACAAACTCCAAAGCGTTCGGTCTAATGGCTTTTCTTTATAGTTCTATTTAACTTTGCTGTCAATGGATGTTATTAAACTTTATTTGAATAAAATCTATAAAAATATGTCAAAGCTAATGCCAAGGCTTTACAAGACGTTTTGGAACACAGTAACTGTCTTCAGACAGTAGATGGATGGGTGTCCATACTTTTCAGCTCACTACAGCTAAAAGTTTTGCTGAGTCTTATGTGCATAGATCAGACTAAGTCGGCGTGGTAGCACAGTTTCAATTTAATCGGCTTGTTTCTCATCCTACTTTTTTGGCTCCAGCAGCTGGGTACAGATGAAGGTGATAATGTAGATCTAAAAATATAGATGATTAGCTAGACAGAACGGTTTCAAATTCAAGGTCAAATTATATCAATTTTTAGTATTACTATCCCCATAAAAATGAAGGTCCAGGGCTCTTATGGGCAGCAGTCAGGATGCGAAAATGAGTTACATGACTGGTTTAAATACAAAAAGATATGCATTATTTGGCTTGAATCACTCCAACAAACATTTCCTGGCCAATTTAATTTCACAATACAATTTAATGTTAATATGGTTCACCTTGTAAAACCTAACCTGCTGTACTGTGTAAAGGCATGGTGCTGTAGATAATGTCCCTGAGAAAAGGGAAGGAATCTGTACAATAAAGGCAAAGAAAGGAATTTCTTCATTCACTGAGCACTTTATTAGGAACTGGGTAACAATACTAATACTGGGTAGGGCCTCCCTTTGCTCTAAAAACAGCCTCAATTCCACAAAATGTTGAAAAAATGTCCTTGAGATCCTGTTCCATGTTGACATTTTGTCAGCTGCATATTAATGCTGCGAATCTCCTGTTCAACCACATCCCAAAGGCGTTCTATTGGATTCAGATCCAGTGTTTTTTAGTTATTCACACCATTCTGAGTAAACTCTAGAGACTGTTGTGCGTGAAAATCGCAGGAGACCAGTAGTTACAGAAATACTCAAACCAGTCTGGTACCAACAATCATTCCATGGTCAAAATCACTGAGATCATGACCCATTCTGATGGTTGATATGACCATTAACTGAAGCACCTGCCCCATATCTTAATGACTGCACTGTTGCCACACAATTGACTGATTAGATCAGGGGTCGGCAACCCTGGTCCTGGAGAGCCGCAGGGCGTGCTGGCTTTAGTGGTTACTCAGCACTTAATTGATCAGTTAAAGCAGTTGTTGACACAGTTAACTCGCCTCACCTTGTTTCTTTGGTTTGAATCGGCTGCTGATTTTAAGGAGAAAACTAAAACCAGCACACCCTGCGGCTCTCCAGGACCAGGGTTGCTGACCCTTGGATTAGATAATCTCATTAATACATAAGTGTACATGTGTTCCTAATAAAGTGCTCAATGAGTATTTTTAGTCCAGTATACACATTTAATGTATTTAATCCGATTCATTTATGCTCATCTTAACACATGAAATACAGGCTGTATTTTGAGCCTTGGATTTGCCATTAGCCAATTATGACCTGGAATGAAAAGTGCTGGAGGACCCAAATGACTTTGTTAAGTGGGTTAACATAGCAAAGATTCCTTAAATTACCTCCATCTCCTTCCAACTAAGCTCTGACACTAAGGCTCAGACTGACAGTTTTTCATCTTAAACGAAGGACCACATTGAAAATACGCACTCAAACTTTATTGTGTTATACTGATACACCTTTTTAAACTTCACATCCTTTTTTCAGTTGGATCAACTGCAAATGTTTAAAACAACTGTGAGTTGTCAAACAAATTAAATCAATTAGTAATCTATGACAGGCTTCTCCAACGATTGGGTACTACCTCTCTCCTGTAGTAGAGGGTAGCCTGCAGTGTGTAATATAATCAGGGGCTTGAGTACAAGTGTTGTGGGCAAGTAGTGGATGCACATTTGCAGTGATTGGTTTTTGATTTATGTTAAAATTAGTATGTACACGAAAGTATAAATATAGATGTGAATTCATGCAAATAGTAATAAAACTCAATTTTGACAATATTAACTATGGTGAGGAGTATCTGGGGTACCAGAGGAGATGCAATCATGAATCAAAACAGTGTAGACACAGTGGCTAATTGCTTCATTATTCTCTATTGCTTTCAGATAGAACCGTAATAAATACGGTGCGTGCGCGGTTCAGTTTTTTGCAACGTCACACTCTGTTGTGCGCAACACGTTGATGTAGTGCCTCATTCTTTAGCGTAATGATCCTCCTCCAGAGACTGCATCTTGGCTCCCCCTCATCCGCACCTCCGAACATTCCTGTCTTTTTCACTCATCCTGGTTCTGCCATTCTCATGGTTTTAGGCAGAGACGGAAAGTCCAGGGCACAGAAAGTAAAAAGTCCTATGCATTTCTTCAACCCTTGAACTCAGCCAGCTGATTTCACTAATTGGTTCTACATTATGGCTGAAGTAATTAGTGAATTGTAATTAGCAAATCCAGGCGATTGGGACAAAATGCTGGGAAGGACCATTAGTTCCTGAACCTGGCTTTTCCACCTCTGGTTTTAGGTTTCTTGCTTGTTAATACATTAGACATTAATTATCTAGCTGACGCTTTTATCCAAAGCGACTTCGTTTATTTTACAAAGCAGGGTCCAATCCCCCCTAGAGCAAAGTGGCGTTAAGGGCCTACATGGATCTTATTGTAGCTACACTGGGGTTTGAACCACCAACCTTCTAGGTCCCAGTCAAGCC
Organism: Conger conger; assembly: GCF_963514075.1. Lineage (NCBI taxonomy): Eukaryota > Metazoa > Chordata > Actinopteri > Anguilliformes > Congridae > Conger > Conger conger. Next base: position 45,826,786 of record NC_083761.1, on the reverse strand, counting down.
ACTAGACTTATGGGTTATGGGTGCAATCTGTATGTATTCAGGATCTGTATTTTTGTTCTTTGTTAACCTGCACTAGTGGTGTAGGAATGTTGCTTATATATTCACTGGAATGTTGCTAGCCAGATCTGGCACCACTACTCATGTTAATCAGGTGAATGCTCTTATGCTCTCCTACACTGTAAGTCACTCTGGATAAGAGCATCTGCTTAATGAATGTAATGCACTGTTATGCAATTCTGTCAACAGGATATGAATACATCAGAATAATTGCCACTGTTTGACAATTTGCATTCACAGTTATAGAATCAAATCCTTTCAGCACATGAGTGTTGTTCTCACCATCCTTCGGTGACAGTGCCAAGGGGGCTGAAGGATGATGGCTTTTTTTCAGCACAGAGATTCATATTTCATTGGTTGGGATGATGTGAATTTACAGTGGGCACAAAGCCACTTACTCAAGCTATTAACTTCAGTTATCCAGTGGAGCAAGTTTAAGGTCCTGAAGGTTGATGATGGATAATGAACCTGGATAAATTTAGGCCAGGTTTTGTGAGACTAAAAAGATTGAAGCATTTTCCAGAATATTTGCAGTTCTTTGTGTATTTGAGTATTTGCCTCCAAATGTAATCACAGTAAACAGCTGTAATCATAATGTCGTGTAATATGTAGTTGTGTTGATTATTACTCCTACACATCACGGCTGCAGACAGTGTGTTCAGCCTGCTTTTACCTCATATCTGTGGAAATATTTCTTTTGAAGCAGTGACAGCTGCACTCGCATATAAAATAATCTCTAAAATCAAAAACGGGTACACGTATGCATTCATATATGCAAAACATGGAAGCAAGACTGCCATTTTGACAAGACTGTGGCGATCTCTGAGATTTAAACATAAAGGTCACCAACAGAATGACATTGTTTCGCTGATGAAAGCAGAAGGCCGAGACGTGCCGTCATTTTCTTACACAAATCACCTTTGCATAATAAGCCAACTTGTTCAACGGGAATTGTAATGAGGCATCCTGCAGTCAAGATTTCATGCAATAGAGGGGGCGGAAAGCAACAACAATATTGCTGTTGTTCGTAGCAGCATTCAAAGACCGTCAAAAGGTTATTTCAGATCCAAAAAAAATGACTATGTGTGGGGAAGGTGATTGGATTAGCTTTACCTGCCAGTGAAGGAGCCTCTCCCTGACTCTGCCTGATGTTCCATCTGAGATAAGACTCCAATCCATCAAAGAAATGTCAAGCTGGAAAGCCATCAATATTCACATCCTCCTGTTAGACTGGCAGAGGTTGTATTGAAATCCAGTGCCAGCCTCAATGACCGCAGACACAATCCAAAGAGAGCACAATAATATTCATGGACAGGGTGAAAAGGATTACGCCAGCATGTCTGGTTGTAGGACAAACACAAGTCTGCACTAACCCGTTGCTTTCTGTGATGATTGTCAGACCATTAAATCTCCAGCTTGAAGGGTGCTGTCATGATATATGTCAACATATTATTTCCAGTCTTCAGAAAGGTCAACACTCGGGGCAAGTGCCCTCGAGTTAGCTGACAGGTGTCTGAGTACTACCGGAGAGATATTGTAAAAGAGGCGTCTTCCTCTATGAAACAAGTCACAATAAAAACCCAACGCCATTCAAAAATATAAAGGACTGGGTTTTGTTGCAGTGCGGGGCATGATGAATTATGCACCCTGCATACAGCCCACACATTGTTTGTGCTAAAACACATTTCGGTACAGAAACATTGCAAACACATTGATGTGAAACCAGTGACAAACATGAATGAATATGATGAATATGATGAAGTTATCCACATCAGACACAGAACATGGTTCTAAATAACAGCAATCCAAAACAGCATTTCTACTACCTATACTTACAATACAAACAAAACTACAAATCCCACAAAAGAAGAAATACATTCATATGCAATACAGCAGAAAACAACCTGAAAATACTGTGTTTTTGCCAGGACAATACCAAAGCAAATGGCATCTTAAGCTACTTGTTATTGTTGAGTAAATGCATTGCTAGGTCATTTCAGTACCAAACTAATGTAAAACATGGCACGCTTCTTGTACAGGGTTTCCTACCTTTTCCAACAAGGGATAATATTTAGGTGCTGGGCAGTTTAGGAATATTGCTGCTTTTGCGTAGCAGAATGATTATACAGACATGTGTAATTACAGAATTTGGACTTGCTATTATAAACCTGTAATTGGCACTGGCTATTGGGGCTCTGGTTAACTTAATTTAGAAATAAAGTTCCATTTTAAATGTGATGCAAATTGGATAGAAAGCGTTAGGGTGAGTAATCCTTTTTGGAGAGCTTTTTGGATACTTTCGGCTTGCTTTATAAAAACATACGCTCGTATATGTGAATTAAGGGAAATTTCTTGTAATAGAAAAATAAACGTTTCTGATCATTCATGTGTCTGGAGAAAAAGATATGCAGATGTTTTGCATTTGGCAGCACTTGAGGACATCTGGCCGCAGTTTTTGGAAAACTCATGAGGAATTTGAAAGCCTGTCAATATATCTACCTTATTTTGTACAGAAATTGATATCCAGTTTGTGCACAAATATAAAGTAGTTCTTGGTCCTTGACTTTAGAATTGAGATATTTAGTGCTAAATTAAATAAGGCGTTTTGTAATTGTTTTGTATTTTAGTGTATCTTTTGTGTAAACTGTATGTACATGCATTGAGATTCATTTATTTTCTTTCCATTAAGTCTTCAACCATGTGTGCACAGTAAATATTTTTTTGAGATATTGACACTTTTATAGGAGTAGTACATTATAGGTGGGGGGGGGGGGGGGGGTTAAAAAAAATATCCTGCAATGAATAGGTTAGAAGACTCGATTTCTGATGGACTGACTACCAAATGGGTCCAGAAGGGACAGACTCAGACATCGCTCCTCTTAATTTAGTGGCAGAAAAATGATTGTCTTCTGAGGCGCGGTGCCAACCGGGAGTATATTTAAGCGACCTGAAATTGAATAAAACAGGGGAGATGAGGAGATGTAATCTTGCGTGAAAGGGAATTATCCATCCGCCCTTCCACAAAGGAAAATAATTGCACAGTGCTTCCCTTACCTCCTCCATCAGCACAGAGAGCTTTGGAGTGGAAATGTGTGCACTTACCCGTCACTCTGAATCCCTGCCTGCTACAGCCAGGGCCGTATGTGCAGACCGGAGCTTAAGCTATTTCAAAAGAAGACAAAGTTTAAAACTCAACTTCCATTTGCTTGAGAGTTGTGAGAAAGGAACAGGGTTACTGAAGACTGTTTTCTTTTAATTAAATGCATCTAGTTTTGTGTGCTCAGCTTCCATTAACCCGAGGATTTCTGCAGATTTAGCGAAAGGCTTAGCAATCACTGTCTATTCAAAGCCAGCATATTTTCTTAATGTAATTCTATGTTACGCTGAATGGGCTGGCTAACGAAGGGACGGGTAATGGGAGGGTGGGGGATGGTCTGATGATGCGGAGGTCACAGACAGGGCAGGGTTAACACAGCTCTGCCCAGACAGCTCTGTCAGGGTATTTATTGCCTCTACCAGGCCTGACAGTAATTGCCCTTGAAGGAAACTGATCTGCAAGTTTGTGAGGGGCAGACAGCTTCGCCTGGCCAACACGTGCAGATGAAATGTCAATCAGAGAGCCCTGCACCACCACAGAAACACACACCAAAACCCTTCCCTGCTGAAAAAAACAGCTTGAGCTTGGTTTTGAAATAGTTGGCAGCTGGTTGACCAGTTCAGACCAGTTCCCAGCTCAATGTGGTTTAGCTGGTTGACCAGTTCAGACCAGCTCCCAGCTTGACATGGTTTCACCAGCTCAAGCTAGGTTTTGAAACAACCACTCCCTCGGATAAGCTACCAGCACTAGCTGGTTAATCAGCACATACCCAGCTAGATCAGCTTCATAATCAGCTTGGCCATGCCGATTGACCATCTTATGACCAACTTGACCATCTGAATTCTCAAGCTGGTCAAGTTGGCATTGCTGGATTTTACAGCAGGGTTGACGTATCAATTTAATGTTTGTCGGCAGACCGAAAGCCATTTACAGACACATACTGGATAATGAGCATGGGCTTTTTTTCAGTTTTTTCTATATAGAGGTGAAACATACTCTAGGTGACATTTTCAAGCGAAGCAAACTGGTGGATTACTGGGGGGAGCTTAACATGTCATTTAAAATGTTTTCCATCCAATTTGTACTCACTTGAGCCCTAATCCCTACTGATTAACATGCCAGTCAATGGAGAGGCACCTGCTTAATGGCCTGCCTTCAGTGTTTCGGTACAAGGAGCAACAGTCATGTGTTTCTTAACCCTTTCCACTTTGCCCCGCCTAGTGGGCAATTTCCACCTATTTTGTGCTAGTCCTATAAAAGTGTCAATATCTAAAAAATGTTTACACATACATTAGAGACTTAATCCCCCCTGTGGTTGAGTCATTGGTCTAAAATTATTGTTACATTCATATTTATATCATACAAAAAACTGTGACGTAATAAAACCACAAAATGGCGATGCTAGACTGTTAAAAAGACTATCCGCTAGTGAGCACAGCAGTTTAGATTGTTATCAGCCTCTTATTTACAATGCAGGGCAATAAAACAGCAACTTTCCCCATGCCAGGCTTACAGTTTACAACCCTGACAATAAAAGGCATATTCTAATAATCCAATTAATCCTTGATACCTGCACCAGATTATGAAAGGAACTTCAATATTAGTCAGAAAACAGTCATAACTTCATAACCAGATGGGATATTACTTCTGAATTGTATATTTCTGCCCTTATATTGGAACATGATCTTTGACGTAGAGAAATACCATCAAGGATTCTCAGAATATGCCTTTTATTGTCTGAGTCTGTGGCGAGGTCAGGGGTGTTTTATTGCCCTGCTTTGCAAATAAGAGGCTGATAAGAATCTAAACTGCTGTTCACACTAACAGAGATTATTTTTTAACAATCTAGCATTGCCGTTTTGCTGTGTTATTACATCACAGTTTTTTGGTATGATATACATATGAATGCAACAATAATTTGAGATGTCAACGACTCAACCACAAGGGGGGAAAGTGGATAGGGTTAATATGGATGAGGACTGGCTGGAATACAATAGAATAAAATTACGATGTGGTAAAGATGCAGTATCAGATTATCTACCCTCTACCTTCTATCCCCTCTCCCTGCTATACACACCACCCGGCTAACAGCCTCCTCCCTCGCCAAAGCTTGATTTATGCCAGGGGGGTAAACCCTTCTGTCCTTATCATACTGATCTGTATTTGATTCCAGACAGGACTAAAATCCGTTCATAATTACTTACGATCCCCAGTGAAATTTGTTTAATTGGAGGTATTATCCAGTTCCCAGAGGAAAACTTGCAGCAACTGTCTCTCCTTGGAAGATGTCCAACCAAAGGCGGGAATGAATGGATGTTCCATAAAGAGGGAAGGGGGGTGGGGGTGGGGGTGGGGGGGGGGGTGAGGGGGGGGGGGGGTGGGGGGGGTGGCACAGCTGATACTCAATCGGTCAACATGTGCTCATCCTTTGTGCCAAAACTGCAGTCATGCCAACTTTTTCCAGTTGTACAAATTAAGCCTGAGCATCAGGGAACAGCATGGCTCGATCCCAGAGGAGCTTTGTTCCACTGTAACTCCTTGTGGGAGCCTTAAACACCCTTACCTGTAACAATAGAGCTGTTTTACAGTCTGTGCACTGTTCCAGAACATTAGCTAGATCAAAGCGACATGACAGACAGGAGGGGAAATGTTCCAGTCCTATTTCAGGTCACTGGCTGCAAAACGAGCAGAACACTTTGTAGCAGGAATAAAGTCATAGGATGACAGAAGAAAATAGCTTCCTTTTTTCCCTCATGTCTCCTGTGGGCCAATTGAACAATACTGAAAGGTGCATGTTCCCACCCATGGGCTCTGATACTCATTGCGATTGCTTTGAACTGACTGAGACAGACTTTAATTGCTAACTGGTTAGCAAAGCCTAACTAAAGCTACATGGAAATAATCATTTTGGCTGGTTACTGTCTATATGCAATTTGTACTTAGCTGATATTGGGGCTCATTGGCAAGACTGGTTCTACAAGATATACAGTATGTAAGCAATTAACATTTTGTCTGCTTTTGTGCAGCCATTCCATACACAAGAATGGGTAAATTAGTTTTTCTAGTTGGCTAGAATTTTCCCCACATTATTCAGATGGGGAAAGCAGAGAGGTTTACAGTACAGAAAGTGCCGTGGCAGGGAATTAAACCCCGACTGCATGCTACCCTACAGATTGTGCCACACGGACTGCCCTGACCAGTACATACACAGTTCATGCATAAATGCCCTTAAGCACTTGGTAATGCAATTTGCATCTAGCATTGCAGAGGAACATTGCTGTAATGTAAGTAGATTGTATATTGCAGGGTGACAGTAGTTCTTGTTAATAACAAACAAAAACAAATAAAAATATTATTTGTGACTATCATACGCTGTCATAATATCATTAAAATGTGGAAACCACCAATACCTTAAATTCCCACATCACTGACATTGTTGTTTTACTTGGTTTAAAAAGTGTACAGTTCACCACCTGCCAAGTACTTTAAAATTAATTAATGAAATGAGTCACTAAATTATTCTATACATTCTATATATTTCTGGACTGATTTCATTGCCTGGACTGGCCTGTTGGAAACAGAATTTGCAGTCTTCTTCTTATGGTAGTCTTTGACACATCTATGCTTACATCCTGGAGAGTGGTCTTGATCTGTTCGACAGTTAGCCTCACGATGCCCTGCTTTTCACCAGCATTACAGCATAAAAGGGCTGTAATTCCTACACACATCAGCTGACATAGATGAAAGCATGCCAGATTCACAGGCTACCAATCAATCAGAAAGCAGTGAGAAAAGGATCCCTGCCCTGATCCCTAACCTTGGCCAACGTTGCTGTCAATTAAGAGTCACTTTGCAGGGGTAATGGCTACAGTAGGCAGTCCATCCCGGACTGTGGGGCACATCCACGCACAACAAATAGAATCGTGCCTTAACCATTTTTTAAAAAACGACTTGACTAAAAATCCTTGTCTTTGTAAACCTTTCTTTGTCTTTTTTTCTGAGATATGAAATTCTGAGATATGAATCACCACAGAAATAAATCTATACTTGTTAGCGAAGTTGAAATCTTCAATGACAGCTTTCATAAAGTGCAGCTGCATGACAGCTAGCTATTATGCATGTACTGTTGACAAAAAATTACTTTAATTTAAAAAAACTAGGCCAGTCTCTTTCTCGCTCTCGCTCGCACAAACACACACACGCACGCACATGTACATGCACACACACACACACACACACACACACACACACACACACACACAGAAGAATGTCAATTTAACCGAACTGGTGATTGCATCTCCGTCAGAAGTCTCACAGAAAAACCACACAGTGTTTGGAGGGCATGGGTAATTAATAGTTCTGTCAGCCAAAATCAGTTCCTTTCATGATAGGGTCATAGGCATACTTACAGAGGCGTTTAGGAAAGGGAATTTTTACGTTTGCTCTGGAATTCCATTATGGATGCTTGAAGTGTTTGTTGAATTGCTAGATCAATGAATAGCCAAAGTGAGAAAAAACCCAACAATGCTTATGTCAGTAAATGATGAAAATAATAACAATGGATTTTCTCCCAGTACTATTCAGTGTGGGCTGTCTCTATTTTCCTGTTTAGTTTTTTTCCCTGAGGTTAGCTACGGTGTCAGTTTTAACCAACTTGACTCCATGGACACTAAGGCTACAGCTGGCAACAAGAGCCCTCACGTTTCTACTGGTCTTTTCATTAATGCACTATCTATTTTTCTCCACTGCCTCTGTAATGGAAAGCCAGAAAATGATTACAAAAATCGATGCCCAGACAAAACAGCAATGCATCCACGGCCTTTCAATGAAAATTATTTTTTACTCCCGTTGATTTTATGATCGAGTCCATAACAACTCAATATACATAAAAGCACATATGGGATTTCGAACTAAGCCTTGAAAATGTAATAACCAGCTTCTAATTAGTTCGTTTTTAATAAAATCAATAGTTTATGAAATACTTGTGGAATGTAAACCACTAAAAATACATGCAACTAAATTATAGCTGCAATCATTATTGGAGGAGATGGATTCGATTTTAAAACTGAATATGAGATGACAGCTTCGAGATAAACATAGGCACTAGTTTCATAATTTCATGCAAGTAAAGCCAGCCTTGAAAACTCTAAATTGTAAATACAAATGACAAAAAGGGTCACTTGAATGAGAATTTAAGAATGCTGAGATGAGTCTTCTGAAAGAAAAATACAAGCATGATGAAATGAAGCATATGAAGATACACATCTGAACTGAAGCAGAAGAGTTCTATCTTATTGATTTAAAATAACAAATGCAGGGAAATTGAAAATGCAAATGAATTCCACCTAGCAAAATAAATGTACCTTGCAGCATTCTCTGCATTCAGGCATTTAGGAAGGTTGTTGGGGGCCATTAGACCTGCAATCAACGATTATTTTTAGCCATTGCTAGGCAGCACACTTGGTCTTGCTGACAAGCAATACAGAAATAATTGAAATGCTTTCAGAAAATTGTTTCACATTTTCCTGGAATTGCTCCTCATATGACCATTTGTGTTGTAAAATTGCCGTGGAAAACAAAAATTCTAATCTATTTGCTACATACGATGCCTCAGTCAGAAAAGGAACGTGCCACAAATTCTGATTTGGCATATAACCCAGACACTGCAGAGCAGAGCCCTGACTAAGTCATTAGGCCACACTGGCCAGACATAATGGGGCTGTCAAGGTTAGGGTGGGTTTAGGCTGACCATGCCTCCTTGGGTTACTGCTCCATTAGGTCATCCGAACATTGTGTCAGGCACCCACAGGTCACCAGTTGTCATCTATAGGCACTTTTTAGTGTATTCCATATACTGTATCAAGAACACTGGCACATAAATAGGCGCCACCATATTAAATTTACTGGCAGTGCTCACAGCTTTTTTTGTTCAGGGTGACAAACGACTTTCCAATGTGTTGACAGCATGCACAACAGTGGCAGTAATTGATTTTTGAACTGGCGGCAGTCAAAAACTCAAAACGAACCAACAATGGGATGGAAGTAGGTCACAAGCTTTACTAAGACAGTCCTGGCTAGGCATGATTTCTTTAAAACTTTGGCCTACTAGCCAGCTTGCCAATGAATAAATTCCGAATTATAATAGCTTAAGTATGTCCTGATACAGATAATGAAAATTGAGAAAAAAAAGCATATAACATATAATAAACATGCATAATGATTTTTATTTCCATATATTTTCTCTCAGGTTTTTCATTTAGTAATCTCGTGTTTTCTGAAAACCACAGGCCAACATTTCTGCCACATCTAAGAATTATTGTAAATAAAAGCAATGGTTGCAAACTCACCAGGAAAAGGACACAAGTGCATATTATCCCCACGTCGCCTGGCCTGGGCTTTTGGGGCTATAGCCCCAAATAAGTTTTTTCCCTCCTCAGCGGACTGCTACTAGGTGAGTTCGTTAATTTCGGCATGACGGAAAAACGGCTATTCTAATGAACTGAGCGCTCCAGTTTGAAGCTGCACTAATCAGCTGTTGGCGGCTGATTCGGACTGATACTGACATGAGCAAAGCGAATGGCGTGGGCTGCCACTGGCTGTGAAGAGCTTTTGACCCTCCCCAACTCCTGATGAGAGTGAGCTAGCTGAGTGAGTGGCAGTCTAGAGTCAGATAGAGTTAGAGTAATGTCAGGGAGGTAGAGGCAGCAAGCTAGCTAGCTATGAAAATTTCTTGTTAAAAGTACTAATGTTTTTACAATGGCTAAGGAGGATGGAGCAGCATGGTTGTATTTCCCTGGGCCAGGTTTGTGTCTGTCTGGGACAGGGAACAGGTTAGGTGGTCTGTTTTAGGAATAGGGATGAGCTAACCTAACCTAACTAGCTAGTTAACATTAGCATTGGCCGGTGTCCGTTTTCAGGGTAAACCTTGGTCCGACAAAGCCATTAGTTAACTTACCGAATAGCTGTTGAAATAAAAATACTACAACAAGGTTTGCAAAAACATTTGCCCAAGAAGTGCCTGCTAATGTTAGATGCTTCTAAAGCTAGTTGAACCTAGCTAGCTAATGCTAGTCTAACTTTAGTTACCAACAGGGCTTTTCCCCATTTAACTATACTAAAGTTACACCATTGTGTGATATTGAAACTGCTCAGCATAACCTTGTGCAACATCTAGGGGAGGGTTTATTTACACTTTCTTTTTCTTATTTTGATTGTTTCTAATAACAGTGGTTTTGTGTAGGTTTTCTCTGCATACGCAAGGACGCTCACAGGCTAACATTACACTGCCAGCACAACTTTGACAAATTAACTTAGATAATTTAATCGGATAAATGCAGCTAATAGACTAGACAGTACATATACTGAAAATATTTCCCAGGAAGGATCCCCCCGGACCCCGCTACCACAATCTGGGCTCTGCCCAGCATACACCTCTGGGTGGGACCAAAACATTTTGGCCATACACACCATCAACAAGCGCCTCATACCTACTGTCAAAGATGGAGGTGGGTCATTGACGTTTTGGAGAGGATTTGCTGCCAGTGGTCCAGAGGCATTACTTAAGATCAATGGCACAATTGATTCAACAAAGTACCAGCAAATCTTAGCAGAAAATATGGTTGCCTCTGCTAGGAGGCTGAGACTTGGTCGTAAGTAGATTGTCCAGGAGTACAATAAGCATCAATCAATCAATCAAGATCCACACAGAAATGGTTAAGTAAAAACAACAATCATGTTCTTCAATGGCCATCTTAGTCTCCAGACTTAAATCCCATGAAAAACCTGTGGTCTAAATTGAAGAGGGAGGTACATGGCTGTCATCTTTGCCGGGGGTGTTTGAACAAAGTCCAATAATTGTGGAACCAGTTTTTTGGGGAAATTCATGATATGAAAAATGTAAGACTTGTAACGTGTATGCAGGCCTATACCTGACCTTTAAAAAATAAATGTTACCTTTACCATGAGCGGCATGCAGGTAATGATATGCACACCCACACAAAGCTGACACAAAATACAGAAGAACAAACCCGAGGCCCACAGACCTGCCTGGTGAGCAGCCCTAAATGCTGGGGGGGCATGAGAGTGTGCCATTCTGTGCCCCTTTGCTCTTGTGTATGCCCCTTGCCAGGTCACCGGTGACCCGCGTGAAAGTCCCAGGGGCTCTTTGATTTCCCGTCTAATCTAGCCGTCGGTAGCAAAATGCGGTGGCATCGAAATGGCTGCCTGTCAGACCAGCTGGTGAGAGCAGTGTGCATTTACAGAGATGCTGGCTGGGAAAGCGAATTGATGACAGCGTATAAAAGCTGAAATGATAAACGGAGCGGAGGGTAAGGGAGGCAGGCAGTCGGAGCGGGGGAGGGGGATCCCGAGGGATAGGAGAAAACGGCGCGCGCGATGCCGCTACGCCGAGGCAGTGCACTCAGCTACTCTTCCCCGTCTCCCTCGACAGTACCTCTGACAACATTTACAAGAGAGGGGAAAAAAAACATTACTAGCTCAGATCACCTTCACGACTAAAGACAAGGTAAGAAAACACAAGTGCAAAGGCGTATGGAAATATATGAAAAGCTCAGTTGAAAAAGCTACTCTGGCATTTAGCGTCCTTTGCTGAGCTGTTAGATGAGAGGCTCTGCGAGAAGTCTCAGGGTGGATTTAGAGGGATCTGGTCACAAGAACTTAATCTCTGTGGCATATTAAAAGAGGAGCAGTGGAAAAGTCGCAAGGGGGAAATTCCACATTTGTCTTCGCAAGTTTACCAAGGCAGCACCGTGTGATGCGCGGGACCGCCAGGGCGACTCAGACCAAAGGAGAGTGATGATAGGTCCTGTGACCGACATCACGGAAGACTACTATAGGAGAAAGGGCACTGAAGGTCATTGGGATGAAAGGCGTTTGAGTGGCTGCTGGTTCTCCAACGTTGTTGATCCTGAAAGCTTTCTGGACACGCGTGGTGTTCGAGCAAAAGCAAAACTCGATACTGTTCCTTATCCTCCGAAAGCCCAGCCTTTGTTTGCATGATGTTCCTCAATAAAATGATTGGTCCATGATTACTTCTTCATTGCTGCCCCTCACCCACAAGGCACTGGGTAGCTTGGACAAGCAACTTCCGGGAGTGAGAGAGGATGTTAAATTAGATGTGCTCATTCTGGGGATTTAAAAGCAATCAAGCCAGCAAACAAACAAGTGTACTGCTGTCCCACTTAAAAAACCCAGTCTCATCAGCTGTGCGAAAGTGAAGTGTCATCTGTTGTTATGCAACCCCAGTTATGAGTAAAGGTATTAGAAATACCAGAAGAATGAGAATTCAAAATGTATTACGGGCATATCATATGCCAAACATCCTGGCCCTAAGAATATAGCTGTGCATTTATATTCTATTCTTTTCTCACGGAAGTCAAAGAGGACCAGATAGTTGGTAGCAATCTCACTGACAAGTTTATCATCCCAACAATATTTTCTCCAATTTTTTAAATACTCCACCATCTCAATCCCCCTGACATTCCTCTCAGAGCTCGGCCTTAAATGGAAACGGACAGCCATTAACCTTGAATAACTTATGACGCACAGGCAAATCTGACCATGGGTAGTAAGGGCAGGCAGCGGTAGGGGACATGCTTTCATAGCAAAGATGCCAGGCTACGCAGACAATTACTATACACTCAGGATACATCAAGGAAACACCAGTTGACATTCCACCCTATAAAACCCCAATAAAATGGCGTGTGTTCAGAGTGCCACTCAATTACTGAATACATATCCTCGAATAGTGAAATCCCTACTGGACAGTGACTATGTAGCACTCATCACCTGCCATTCATGTTCTGTTCTACAGGTGACTCCATCTGTTGTTGGTTTTGGACACGTTTCAAACCGACTATAAACACTGTCAAAATAAGACATGCCAAAAGGCTTTGGAGGTTAATTAAGGAAATTGGCTGGGTTAATTGGACCAACCGAGCTTCTTATCTCGCAAAAACAGAAGTAAATGTGCAAGAAACTCAAGCCAGGGACCCCCCGGCACCCCGGGCGGACTCTGTAACAGACAGTAAATGCGGGGATAAGACACAGCCAGAGAAGGCTGACAAAGAGGACCGTGGAGCAGGCTGTCCTCGGAGAGGCAGGGACGGTGATGTACGGCCTGGTGCCGCTGCGCCCGTCTCGCTGTTGTTTTTCGGCGGTTTGTTATGCAAAGCACCCAAGTGTGCGCAGATTGTCGGGTGTAATTTACAAACTTGTTCATTAACTGCCGCTTTAATGAGTCCTGTGTTAATGTATGCTGGCTGTAAACATTTTGACGGCATGCGCTCCAGCACCGTCTAAGTTGCTTCCTCCACCATCCCACTGACAGGGACCATTATAATGGGTAGCTGGAAGGGAAAACCCAGCAGAGAAAATGCCCCAAATTCATCAGAGGTGGTCTGGTTTGTTCGGAGAGAGATCGGCAACAGGTTGGAGAGTAAGGGAGGAGCGGTATTATGGCCCAAGGAAACCACAGACACCTTCCTTTGCTTTGAGCTAACCAACAGATTCCCAAAAAAGTCCCCATAATAAATACTACCTCTATGAAGGAAACGTTACAGGAATGTGCCATCATACGGGAGCGGGGGGGGGGGGGGGGGGTTCAGAATGAGCAGAGCCTGCGAGGCAGAAAATTATTTTAACACTTGAGGGTAATTGCAAGGCTTATCTCCGGTATGGTGTAGGTCTGCTCTGCTCAATCAAGAGTCCCTGGGCTAATTAGCTGACAGTCATCTGAGACGTGCTCTCCCTCAGCAATTAAACGCCCCCACCATCAATCTAATATTAGCTGATCTCACCGGGTGGGCAACTGCAAGAAAGAGTGTAGGGGAAATAAGTACAACACAAAACTCAATGTTAACTTGAGACAATCTATATTTCCCTACGCACCGTGTTCTCACAGACTGCTCGACTCCCAGGAGGTAGAGAGAGAAAAATTAAACTGGTTCAGGTTAATGAATGTCTGAATGACATGAGCATAGTACTGCACAAAAAAGGCTGACTATACAGCGGTGAGCCTTGCGAAATGAGATGCGACCCAATACTAAGGACACATAATGAGAACGCAGACAAACACACATGCCACAGTTGCTTCCATTTTACTTTCCTTCCATCGCCATGTCAACAGAGCAACAGGATGGGGAAATAAAAAGCTGGCAGACAAAGCGCTTGGCGGCTCGAGCTCCACGTCCTTAATATCCTATCATTTGAGTCTGTCAGAACATAATTGAGCTGCTATTATGATGTGCAAGACTATTCAGGTTTGACGCTGCTGCAATTTGTAGCTTGATGACTGGCAGCTAAAATTACTGTATCTGGATACAAAAAGAGGCAGCTTCTTTTTGTCTACTGCTTGCCATTGTTAGTCTACAGAGCCCAGATACAACGAGGATGACAACAGCAGGTATAACTGAGAATATGCGGAATGCTCCAAACAAATGAAGCTCACGAGTCTACCAACGGCTGTCAAAGTAGGCCTTTCTTTCTTTTAATATCTTTATTTTTTTGTTTATGTTTTATCCCCGATTTTCCCCATTTTTCCAACACCGAACACAGCCGAACACTGCTTCCACTGACATTCGGAGAAGATGGCAGACAAGTGACTCCTCCAATTCAAGTGACACCAATTTTTCACACTGCAGATGCACCACCGATCACATACTGCCCATATCATTAGAGGAAAACGAGGTCAGCATAAAGTTTCTGCGTCTGCAGGTGCCTGGTCTGACCAGGAGTGGTCACTCTAGAGCAGTGGTTTTTAACCTGGGTTCGATCGAACCCCAGGTATTTTCCAATAAAATATATACCTATGTTTTGAAGAAATCATATTTTATTTTTCCAATTACGAAGGGTTCGGTGAATGCACTGATGAAGCTTGCAGGGTTCAGTACCTCCAATAAGGTTAAGAACCACTGCTCTAGAGCAATGAGACCAATGGAAATGCCAGCTTACCCCCTTATCATTCCCCAGTGAGGCTGAGCCAATTGTTGCCTCGCCAATGCAGACCAAACACCCATAAGCAGATAGATACGTAGATGGGTGATGCAACGGCAGCCATTTTGTGCCAGAATGTTCACCACACCTCAGCTTTGGTGGAGAGGGAGAGAACGATTTTTTAGCCAATTACATCCGGGGATGAGTAAGTGAGTAAGCCATTTAAAAGAGAAGAGGTGTCCTTACATAAAATGTGCACATGAAGAGCAGGTGTGGTTTCATTGCACCATGGACCTGGATTCCTCATGCCCATTCAACCATCTGAGCTCTCCAGCAGGACAGCAGAGGATGCCCACCGAGCAGGTGACACTAATACCCTGTCACACGTTCCAGAGGGACCAGCCTAAACTGCACTCTTGTCCGGCTGCTGACCGAAATGTTCTTAGCTGAAATGTTCTTAGGTCTTTGGTTCATTCAGATCTTCAATTCAATATTTTTTTAAATTAATTTCTGAGTCTCTTAATGAGCCACAAGTATTCAGCGATTGGAATCAGAGATCAAGGCTGGCAACTGTACATAGTGTTATTTAAGAACCTGAGAAAATCAAACAATGAATGAGTAGAACCAATGATATTAAGAAAATATGCACTACATTTTATTAGTCAAGGCTAAATTATGGTTACATTTGGTTATTGATATCTGACATTAAAATCAGGTGCTTTTTAAAAGCATTTTTGATTGTAGCACTGTGTGTGCAAGGTTACATTTTATTTATTAATTCTACAGAGAGGTTTGCTTTTTAACACCCCATAACTAGATTTTCTTTCATCTTTATTACTGTTGGAGGGTGAATGGAAAATGATCTGTTATCTAGTTTCATTTACCAGCCAAGCATGTACAAATAGCACGCTGCATATATGCATATAAATAATGTCTTTAGTAGAGTGTTTTGGGGAGAGTATTCTTTGTAGCCTCCAATGTTACATAGAGATGGGGGTGATGCAGTACTCCGAAAAGAGCAATTTCAATTGAGTATTAAAACACTCATCTATTCCTGAATTAAAAGGTAAAAAGAGAGACTGACTACAGCATTTGTGATAGAGAATTATAGTTATGATTAATAGTATAATAGCCCTGAAATTATATATTCATTGGTAATAACTGTCCTACTCTAGGAGCCAAATTCTCTCAAGTGAGCTGTTTCAGCAGATTTTGACCTTGGTGTAAAACTCAAGGTCACTGCGGGTGGCTATAGGAAGGACAGCTGAGGAAGCAGCAATGCCACTGTCAACACTGTTCACTTCAGTACCTTGTGATGGATTGCAATAAACTTCAGAATCCAGGTTCTGGGAAGCATCCTGTCGGCTCATTTCTTCAGCTAATGGGGAGAGAACTCTCTTTATGATATTGGTTTAGGACGGCTGCATTTGCATTTATATGGCGCGGCACCCACACTCTTACTCAATATCACAGCGGGAACTGGCTTTCCTGTCCCGTCTCTCCTCATTTAGCTCTCCTTGCTTTTCTCCGTGACATCGTTGTCCTCGCTGATGAAGACGAACGTGAGTGTATCGCTCTCATTAGGAGAGGGGTTCTGTTCATTCAGGATCATTTACCCGTGACTGAGGAAAAGAGCATCCAACACAATTAGGACAGACAGCCAGATATTTGCATTGCGCGAAGGCTTGGATTCTGCGGACACTGCCTATAATGGCGACTGTAAATGAGGCTAAGAAAGTTTCACTTAGCTTCGCTGTTGAGTCCAGGTGCGAGATAACGTGAAATGAGGCACGCTTTATCTTCGCGATATAAGCTGATGACAACGTGGTAGATACTTTACCTTGGTAGACCATAGCACTGTCTACAGCCCAGCTGAATCTCAACCCATTTATGAAACCTGTGTGGCTGGGGGTTAGAATGTCTACTCTCTTTTTGAATAAAAAAAGATTTTCTTCAGTCTATTTGTCATAAACCCGTGGCGAGTGGCTAGCGATAATGGTGCCTCAACAGAAGGCTTGCTGACAAGCATAAAACATGCTCACACTGATACAATAGAACCACAAACAGCGGCTGAGAACTGAGACGCTTTGGCCAAAGGTGAAAGCTTCTTCCCCGAGTTTGAGCGCTATCATCCAGCTGCAGAAAATGACTTGGCCCCTAGAACACGCAAGGTTGCCATCCATCTGGTACCATCAGGCCCAACTGAGTCCAAGAGCAAATGTGTGCCTGCAGCAGCAGACTGGATCCAGCTGAGGTACTGTTCTGACAAAGAACCCTTCTGAGGTCTGGGTGAACTGGCATGTTCCAACTCGCTAGGGCTAGCTAATGCAGGGGCGTGCAGACCACTATAATATAGTACAGGGAGCAAGCCAGCATACACCGGGTTTTATTACAGAAAGGTAACACTGCCACACATGAACTGCCCCATCCTTTTAAAAGTAAAAAAACTGAAAATGGACATTGGGCTCTCACTCGATGAAAGTGAGGTGATAAATGTATAAAGTGGTTTTTAAGCATCTTTTCTATGAATGCATCAAGGTTTAAAGCCCGACACTGCACAGTGCTTCAAAGCTACTCAAATTCAAATTGAAAGTGTCACTGCGGACAGCACACTTTACACGAGCAGGTAGGCCTAATATGCTTTTAATGGGTCAGACGACTGCTATTTTTAAAATTGTGCCAAGGGAAAGCAACTGGGGGAACAAGGCTTTTACTCAGATTTATCATTATGCTTACTGCAAGTAGGCCAAGGTCAATGCTTCTGCGATATGCAATATCTGGGTTACAAGGTTTCCTAGCTCCCAATGTCAATTCTCTGCTAAACCATTAGTGATTTAATCTTAAAAACAAGTGATTTAAGAGAACTTGCCACATTCACCAATTTTCTCTTATTTTGATCTCATTTTATTTAAGTAGGAACAACATTTATGAGTGGTCCGAGTCATATAAACTAATGTCAGCAAAGCAGAACTGTGTAACAGAACTCAAATCAGCGTTTCAAACTATGCGTTGCAGATCAAATATGAATCAAGATTCAGCAACTACATTACTTATTCCTAGCCTCAAATGTTGTCAGAAACATATTTTAGTGGGGTATTTAAACATTTTTTATCAACGGCCTGCAATATTATGTTTTACAAAACGAATGAACTACAGTCTACCCAATCAGGTATTAGTCATCGCTTGTTATTGTAAATTCCATTGGCCATCTATCCTACAGAACCCACCTATAGTACCATATTTACTGTATTATAATGGACATCTTCATTTCGGACAGTTCTCTGAAGTGAGATGTGTTTGCTAAATCCAATGTGGCACACTCGTATGGGCCCGTGCTAAAAAAAGTAAGAGAAATTCATGATAAAAATATGAAAATATTCTTGCATGAGGCCCATTGTCTTGCTACATAACTCAATTACAATATGCTTCAGCATCAACTCATGAACAGATAACCAGACATTCTCCTTAAGAATTTTCTGGTGCAGAGCAAGTCCAGGTCCCAGGGCAGCAAAGCATCCCCACACCATCACACTACCACCACCGTGTTTGACTTTTGGTATGATGTTCTTACTGTGAAATGCTGTATTTGCTTTACGCTAGACATAATGGGACATGCATCATTCATACAGTAATGTTCCACTTTTCACTCATTTGTCCATGGAACATTATCTCAAAAGGCTTGGGGTTCATCCAGGTGCTATTTTGTGAGACGAGCATTGATGGTTCTCTCGGTTAGCAGTGGCTTCTTCCTTGCTACTCTCATGAATCCATTCTTCGTCTCTTTCTTATTGTCTTGAGCACTGACATTAGCTGAGGCTAGAGAGGCCTGCAGGTCTTTGGATGTTCATCTGGGATCATTTGTGACTTCATGGATGAGATGCAAAACTACAGCTACACAATCTCTTCTTTTCAATTACATTATTGGCATTTGGCAGACGCTCTTATCCAGAGAGACGTACGGTTGATTAGACTAAGCAAGGGACAATCCTCCCCTGCAGAAATGCAGGGTTAATGGCCTTGCTCAAGGGCCCAACGGCTGTCTGGATCTTATTGCGGCTACACCGGGGATCGAACCAACGACCTTGTGGGTCCCAGTCATGTACCTTAACCACTACGATACCTGTGCAAGATGCTTCGTAAAACAACATGAGACCTTCAGGCCACGATTACCCCATCTACCTCCCAGTGAAACTACACACATTGTAGTTGACATTCCCATTCCAATTTCCACCCACACCCACACATGGTACATACACATAAATATCCACAGCCACACCAGCACCACACGCTTTTACAAGTCTAGCCTCAAAGAAAAGGCTGCGAGCAAAACAAATGTCAGCCTTGATACATACATACATATAATGGAACTCTTTGGAAATTCACATCCACATTTGTGTGATCGGAACCAGACTAACAAATTCCGCTGGATTTATCAAGAATTCATAGACACAGCTTTGTTTGTACCCACTTGTGTATGTTGATAAATACCAATCAATCGTAAAAGTGTGTGCACTGAACTCGATTAGCATAAATTGACACCTACAAAAATACCTTATAAGGACCACAGAATTCAGGCAATTTTGTAACATCTTGTCTTTGTGAACAAGATGTTGACTTGTCTATATTACGAGTTCAAAGTTGTTTGCGGTTATTGTTTGTTGTTTTTTATAGGAAAACTGATCGTCCTGGTGGAGAAACATAATTATGGACCCACAGACCTGCCATATAAAGACAACATACAAAAATATGCCATTTGGAGCTGTTGGAGCTGTTGGAGCTTCTGATAAGTAGCCGATTCACCAAACTAACATCTAAACATAGTTTGTTGCTAATTAGCCTACTTTTGTTCATATAGGCTACAAAAGCTACATATGCGCCACATAAGACTGGAATAAAAACTGACAGCCAATGTAAAATATGATATGGCATCCTACATGCTATGTACACTTTGACCTGTATACAGATCTACCCAATAAAATTAAGGTCATAGATTACAAGTATTATTACTGAATAAATATAACTCAATATTATTTAATAAATTGATATAACACATTATTGAGTCATCTGTTATTGAATAAATAAGGGCGTCATTTTTTAGAGTGCGGAGGCGTGTTGCATGCGGAGTAAAATGGGGGTAAGCGATGGAATGTCAGGGCCAGGGAAGATATTGCTGTTGTTGTAAACTCTCTTGAGTTCCACATATTATGGAACAGGTAAAACAAAAATGGTTTGACATTAAACTGGAGGCAAAGTTATAAAATTATAGGAGAGACGTTGCTGTCTGGAATTACCCAGGAGGGTGACAGCAAATGTTTTCACTGTCCTGTGCCAGTCCCCAAGAAACTGAGGACGGAAAGCACCTGAACATGGTCTGGAATTGGGCAAAAACGGTGTTTGGAGTTCTGGCTCCAGCTCTGTTGCATAAATTCAGAAGGAAGTGTCTGGATGGGCGGAACCATTTTGATAAGGCTTTTGGTCAGAACTGACTCATGAGCCTCAACAAAGAAATCGGCTTGGTCTTTGAAGATGCGCTCTCTCTGAATATGCCACGCGCCAAATCTTCTAATAAAGCCATAAGTTTAAATGTAATGATGAGAAGTTAGCCACAGCAATGAAGGTCTTAGCTATGACTTGTACGCCCTAATTATAGCAAACATTGTTTACTTGTGAAGTGCATTCAGATCCTACTGACATACTGACCTCCGAAAATTCACATTATATGTGTAAATGCATTTTCGAAGGATTTACAGTCAATTTCGTTCGGCTTACATTTGATAAGAGGCCCAATGAGTGCAAATGTCAGGACGCTGATGGGCCACTGAATGAAGCGTCAAACAGGGCTCCAAGCTACACACATGAAGAGACAAACTGAACGTGAGCCGTCACCTCAATGCCATGTCTGTAGCTGCAGACTCACCTCATCACTGTACTAACGTATGCATTGCACGATCAAGCCTGCTGATAATGGAGTCAACTGTGTGTGGTGGTGTTGGTGGTGGGGGGGGAGAGAAGAGAGATTATATAAGCCCCTCAAGGTAACTGCAAAGTACTTTCAGTAGGAGAGAGATTTGCACTCAAGGTAAAAAAAAAAGCCTTTCCAGCCTGCAAACATTTTCTGCAGCTTTCTTAAAACGCCCCCACTTGTGCTTCTCATTCATCTCGGAGTCACGGCAGGAAACAGCCTCCGCCACAGAGAGAGGGGGCGTTTGAGACAGGGAGCAGAGCTGCTGTGCGCTCGTCTGGGCTGCGGAGGGTCCGGGTCACTCTCAGGCTCTCTTCATCAGCCTCTGCAGCGGAGAAGTACCATTGGGTACCGGGAAAACTTTACAAACTGCAGTCTGGCAGATGGACTGAGAACAGCTGTGAGAGCTGAAACAGCGCTGGTTTTCTATTTATTGAGTCGGACATTCAACTTTTTGTAAAACAGGTTAAATCGCCTTGTTCAGGACATAACCTCTCGAATGTTTTTTTAGTTTTGGGTACAGCTGCCTTCAACTCAAATGGATTCCAATAGAGGGCTTTATGAAAGCAAGGACAGATACTGTACTATAATTACCTTTTTTCTAAAAGATGGCCCCAGTTCTAGTGTTTGACTGGCTGCCATGTCTCTGTAGCACGTCCTCGCACATGGGTAGTGGCACAACTGATTTCCTCACACGTGCAGCACCAGTGCACTCTGACCCTGAGAGCTGCAGGGTGAACTGGCCCAGAATGCTATTACAGTGGGTAATCCAATCCTCCGATCCTCCAGAAGTTTCCATCACCCAGATGCTGTTGAGGACACTCATCCAGGGGGAAGGTCAAGGCCTCACTGCAGGGCAGCTCTGGCACCAGTAAACAGCAGGCCCACATGGTGGCTCCACACCAGCTTTGATGATATTCACCCCTTTTCCCACATTCAATTCAATGTAATTTAATTTGTATAGTGCTTTTTACAAAGTAACATTGTCACAAAGCAGCTTTACAAAGAGGCCACGCCTGAAATCCCTTCAGAGCAAGCCTAGGGCGACAGTGGCAAGGAAAAACTCCCTGACTAACAGGAAGAAACCATGAGCAGAACCAGGCTCAGAGGGGGAGCCCATCTGCTTCTTCCAGATATTCCCTCCTGCCCTCCAATTTGAAAGAGCCAAGTCAGTAAAGGGAACTCAGGGCAACTTCTTTCACTCAGTATTGTACACTGGCCGAGACTCATCTCTCAATGGAGCAGACCTGGGTCAAATATGTAATTGTTTTGGATTCAAATACTTTTTCTACGCTTTGCTGGGGTTGTCTGGTGTATTGGAACCTATGAAATACTCAACAATAAAAAAGTGCAAACCCTGACTTCTGGCCCTCTTTGTTGGCCCAATTGCACCAGGCAAGATCAATCGAGCACAGACATATATTTGAATCCAAAACAATTACGTATTTGACTCAGGTTTGCAATGGAACAGATAAACCAGAAAAAATGAACAAGAAATAAGCAAGAAGCATTCAGTCTTTGAAAAGTGTATGAGATTCAATAATTTCAGTATATCTACCCCCTCATACATCCAGGAAAGGGGAAGGTGTGTACTTTGCCTCCAGCCAGGGGTGAACAGGGGGCCCTCTGTGCTTCGCGTAGGAACTGGGCTGTTTGTGAGGGGGGTTTTCAGACCTGAGCTTCTTCTGCTATTTCAGGCTGTGGCGATATTTACAGGAAAGCAAGAAGAGAGAGACTCTATGTAAGGAGTGGGGGTACCCTGGACAGTGGGGTCTCTGTGAGGCCTCAGCCTTACTCTGTCTCATGGGACAGGGGCCCAGGGCCCCCTTCACATATAGGTGGGTTTTGTAACAGGTCCGGAGGTGGGTGGGGAGGTTTTGTTAAGTGTGGTTCCTTAAAAGAACCATTTTCTGATCTTTTGCAATGCAAACACTTACCTGAGCTTGACAGATTTTCCTCACAAACACATAAAATGCCGATGTGCAAAACTGAAATTTGTTTTTTTCCGTTCCCCAAGGACATACGTAGGCATACTGTAGGTGGATTTAATTGCTGCTTACTGAAACTATCATCATTCTATCAAAACCCAGCTCAAAATCTATATCTCTTGAATATCTAAAATGAAGAAAATGTGATTGAATAAACTCACTCTGGTAACATTTACCGTACCTATAATCCATAAAGAACAGAAAATATCTCAAGTGGTTGCCTTAGGAGCATTTCACTGTATTGTGTTTACGACTAGGATATTCTGGGTGATATTTCATTTTGTTTAGGAAAATAAACTTGATATTTACAAAGACCTAGCCTGGCTTATGAAAAACAAATGGCAGAAGAAATATTTTTCTGTGAACTCGGCTGAAACAAAGCTAAAACAACTTTGTGCTACTCTCCATGAAAGTTAGTGTTTATAATTCAGAACTACATACAGTATTTACTGTATTGTTTGCCAATAGCTCCTGCATATCTACACATCACCACCACATCCTCATGGTTTAATGTGAAGCCTTACAACATTAATGTGGGGAATCTTGGCAACTATCTGTTATTCTGCTGTCAGACACCACCATTACATCAAACATCTAGCGACACCCAGAAGCCCTGAGTGTGTGGGAGGATCCCTCATATGGCAAGGCTAGGTGGAGATAATTCAACACTCTGTGTCACTGAAAGATGAGTTGATCCAATCTTGAAGAGGTCCATGGCACTAGTGCTTTTCTTTTGTGTCTGAAACACCTTACAGACTGGTATTGAGCCGGCTTGTTTTCTCATTACTGAGATATATATTGATCCCTGTAAAGCAATCTTCGCGGCCCAACACTGATTTAAAAGAAGGGAAAAAAATATTGTTTTTCTCTCTTAAGAGGGAGTTATTGAGGCGTTTCAGCGGTTTAAAATGCCAGTGACTCACTCTGCACCCACTTCAATGCAGCTGCAGGGTAGTGTTGTGTGAAATAAATTGCTTTAAAGCATGGGTGCACATTTCCAGCGCTTCAGGCATGAAGTCCAGCGCTATACAGGTCTATATCTCCAGCTCCTGGATTTCAGGGGAATGAGGTAAATCTATTCAATTGATTAAACATTTAATTTAATTAAGTAATCACAGGTTTAGAAGTGGAATGAATAGGATGGAAAGATACATTTTCTAACTGGACAGGACTGAAGTGGAGCTTTACATTACATTACATTAATAGCATTTGGCAGACGCTCTTATCCAGAGCGATGTACAGTTGATTAGACTAAGCAGGAGACAATCCTCTCCTGGAGCAATACCAACGGCTGTGCGGAAACGGCTGTGCAGATCTTATTGTGGCTACACCGGGGATCGAACCAGCGACCTTGCGGGTCCCTTGCGGGTCCCATGCGGGTCCCTTGCGGGTCAGTCAAGAGCAATTTCAGGAGATACTGTTTTTCTTAGAAATGCTTGGTTTTTTTATTTGAGACAGTCCATTTAAGGCTGCCATTTAAGCATTGTTCCAAACAGTTCCATGTGAAGCATTTTAACTACACTTTGTAAAAAATTAATATAAATATGTTGATTGAACACAGAAGCAGCAAAAGCCAATCCATCTAAATTGATAGGGGCCAAAGCATACACGTGACAGGCTTCACAAAATGTCTGCTCATGTCAAACAAAACAAGAGAATGCACTGATTTGTAATGCGATACAAAGCAAATCAAAGAATAGCAATGTGCGTGAACTGCGTAACTGTCACTGATTGCAGCTGTAGAATTAACCACCTTGACCTTTTCTCTGGCGGAGAGAAATCCTCCAATCACAGCAGAGCCAAACTAATCAAGGCTTTGTTACATGAGCCAAGAGCAGGTGCCGGGCGTTTCAAGCGCAAACTCTGATTCCAGGGGCATTTGTGCTTCGACGGAGGCGATAAGCTCAAACCCTGCCATTTCTCTGCTTTGTCGGTGCCGCACTTCCTAAAGCCAGCACCCTTTTTTATCCATTTCAATTACTAGTCTCTACACTACTCACATCTATGAAAATGATAGACCGAGAAGAGCTAAGACTTTAAAGAACAAACAAAGACGGATGAGGATTGCCCATCCGATCTGCTGCGGGTGATTCACCTGGACCCGCACCACTTTGGCATTATAAAATCAAATGCTGAAGCACTCAAGGAGTACTCAAGAGCTCTTTTAGTTCTGCCTCAGAGAAACTGCTACTTAGACCGGTCACTAGATTGGAGCGGGTTATATGGAGGAGCGGTGTCTGAATTCTAATTTTATTTCAACCGCCCCAGAATTAAGAGAAACGCTTTAGCATACTTTAGCATGCTTTAGCATGCGCGTATGCGAACCGAGGCTCTGTGCCCCTTTCCCAACCTCCCACCCCCTCCCTACAAGCAGACGGATTACCTAAAGTGTAGGATGTGAAGGACTGCAATTTCACTTCTAATCAAAGCTGAGCCGTTCCTTGCACAACACATTATTCTGATAGGAGAATTAAGCCACAGTCCATTCGAGAGGCAGAGAGAGAGAGAGAGAGAGAGAGGAGGGTGTGAAGAGATGAATACATAACAAGGCTCTTTCCAACAGCAGAGAACCACTCGCTGCAACCAAGACAACAGGCAATCACAAAACACAACCGGAGCTGGGTAACGCAGCAGATAACCCTGTTACATCATTTGCCAACTGTGTAACCATCTACAACGTTCACGCTCAATGCGTGTGTGCTTTTGAGGGTTCGGGCATTTTGTGAAACCGCATTGAGGGTTGCCAGGAGTTTTTCTCAAGTGTGGGAATGGAAATATGTTAATGGTAAATTCAGCACAAGAAAAGGAAGTAAGGCGATGGAATCCTTCAAATTAGTAAGGGATTTAACTGAACATTGGGAGGTTTACTGTAATACAGTCAAATGGCAACACTGTTTCTAACACTGAGTGCTATGTTCTTCAGTTGTAGATAATGTCGGGATCAAGAGTGTGAAAATTGCTTCAATAGTAATTACCGGTCCAAAATAACAAACAATAATCCTACAAACATAAAGACGCCATGGAAATGCCTGTAAGGATGATAGAATAGTTAGGGAACTGGGTTTATAACTAAAATGTTGAGGGTTCAATTCTCAGCTAGGGTAGCTACCACTGTACCCCTGGGCAAGGGTGAATTGCTGCTGTAAAATATCCAGCTGCAGAAATTGATTACATTTAAAAATATCAGCTGTATAAGTCACTCTGGAAAACAGCATCAGCTACATGTAAACATAAAAATGTAATTGTACTAACAAATTCAAAGCTACAGCACACATTTAGCTCAAAGCCATCCATTTATCACTTACCAAGCTCATCCAGTTACGCTGTATACAGCTTGTCTGAAGGAAACCACCCATTTACGCAACAGGCAAAAGCCCCTGAGTGCAATACTTTGATCAATATCAGTGCTATATAAATGAACCAGTACAGTATGACAGTTTCTGATACAAAGTTAATGGCCTTGGAGAAGCTATCAAAGAAATAGAGAATGATCATGCCTTGACCTTGTGGTCACACACATGCTACATTATCTAATGATGTTTGACAATGCTGCCTTTAAGTATCTGGCATTAACAAGCAACAGTGGGCTTCATCAAGCCTGCATAACACCAGTGCAGGTGGAAATAGTTCACTTGCATGGGAAGATCTCTGTTTCAAACTTGATACTGACCAGGCTTGACACTCAACCGGTTAAATCCCCATCACATTTTGTATTTCCACTAACCTCAATCTAATAATGGAATAATAATTCTTATGCAACTGTCAGTTTCATTGGAGTATTTCAGTCAGTCACGAATGACCAAATGTAACAAAGTCACCCCAATAACTCATGAAAATCCATAAAACAAAACAAAAAAAGCGAAAAACTGCTTCCTCCTTGCTTGGTATGCATATCTCATGAACTCTTTCTAATTGGTCAGCATCATCTGCAGGCATCTCCTGAAGCTTTAGCGATGAACGTAAAATGATGTGCAAGCCTGGAGCCTTGAATTTTGTATCCAGGGCTCTCCTCAGCCTTCCATTTAAGAAGTCAAATCCCAGACTCTTATCACAGAGAAACATCCGGAGCTTCTTACCGACCTGGAGACTGCAAAGGTACTGGATGCCATTACAGATACAATGGAGTGACCTTCAGCCCCACTGCGTGTTCCACGGAAAAATGAGACAGGTGGCGCCACCATCTGAACAAGCCCCAGGCTCCTCTGCATGTCAGACAGATATTCATTGCCCCTGAGTGTGTCTCCCTGAGGAAACTGCACCACACTGTGGGTTAACTGGAGCGTGAGCGGAAAAGGAGTCTATGGCAAACTGTGCTGCCGCACGTTAGAACCTGAAGAACAACAACATCCTTCTTAACCATCGACGTATAGTAAATTCCCCAAAAAGGAAGACATTTTTGTCAATCAAAAAATGTTTTTGCCCTTTGTGTTTTTCTCTGGTAACCTCGTGCTTAGCTCATATTCATTTAGCACGTAATTGAATTTCCTTGAGCCCACAAGCAGAGTTTGGATTATATCACATCACAATGCAGGCTGGAGGCAAAAATCGAGATGGTGGGGGGGTTGTTATCACTGCTGCTGGTAATATCATATAGTGCAGAAATCACAATGGGAAGCTTTTCTGTAAAAAAGGTTCTGAAAAAATGTCTTCATGTATCATCAGATTAGTTTGTTCTATAAAAACAAAGGTTATGACAAATATATAAAAATATTAATAGCCCACATTATTTTAAAAGACTACAGGCTATGATTTTCTAGAACGTGTCATTTTCCACAGCGTGTAGAAATAGTTTTTTCATAGTACGTATATACCCGTGTACTGTTTCTTTTTAATCAATGCCAATTCTGGAATAAGAAATTCTACTCGACTCAAATCTTCATATTGAATATTTCCAATACTTGCATATGAATAATTCCAATATTTTCTTCATAACCTTTTTTATATTTTTCCTTCAGTTTTAACCTGCTATAAGCACAGCCAGTCACAGACAATTAAGTATTCATTCAAGAAAATCTGACCATACTGTATATAAATCCCCCATTCATGCTGCAGGAAAATAAGCCTTTTTGCAGAACCATAAAGGCTGCCTTCAATTCAACGTGAAAGGTACCCACACCAAACCCATTCTAAGCCATTTCAGAGCTGCCTTTAATCGTATCTCCTCCTACATTTATCACTGCCTCTGAGCTGGTGATTGTGCTGTGTGAATTGATTGGGGCTACCTTAAGCTAACGGTTGGCAAACGCCCTGAGATCAGTGCAAAAAACCTAATGGGAGGCAGCCAAGCCAGAAAAGGTTTTCTAACTCTTCGCATTTTCCAAATTGCTTTTGCTCATGGTCTTGAAGGCTACTTTATCTGACATTAACATATTGTTAATTATCATGTTTCATTGCCACTTTATGAAGTGTCACTTCATCCATTGTCAGTTCATGAAATTGTCGCGATTATCTTTTGCAACTTTCCCCACACTATGTGTTGACTGGTGGAGAAGAGTTAAGCTTTCATGGGGATTCATTTTATGTAGCCCACAGGGAGTCCCCAGAAATATTTTTTTTCACAGTACACACAATTAATCACCCTGTCACATTAGATACAAAATGGTGAATCAAATTAAATTAAAAACATCTCATTGGCTAATGACTTTTAGATCCCTTAATTTACCCTTAGAGTCACAGATGGTTTCTGTTAAAGAGAAATTTAATTTACATGCCATTCATTTAGCAGATGCTCTTATCCTGTGACCTACAATATATGAGAAACACAAGTAAGGTAGAAGTAGACATAAGTAACAAACAAAGCTAACAGCATTCTCAGACCAGCAAGTAAAGAGCAACATCACCAAAGCATTAGCACAGGGTAAGTATACTAACCGAAATCCAAAGTGCAATTTCTAAATACAGACTACATTCATAATAAGAAACACAACATACATTTTGTGTCTTAAAACCATAAAAATAAGCTGAATTAGTATAAAAGGAGGACGTGCTATAGGGTGAGGACAGGAAGAAAACTAAGATGGTGGGTCTTCAGTCTGTGTTGAAATCCCTGACCACTCCAGGAAGTTAATTCCACCACTCTACAGTCTGTATAAACAGGTACTGTGACTGGGAGATATGACCAGGCATATGAACAGGAGAGAGCCAGTAGCCTTGAGGCATTCAATTTTAGTTATATGGCATCTTTTATGAAATAGGCCAAATATTTCTGGATACATTTCTTGTATAAATAATGGTATTTACAGACAAAGAGATACAGTATAAGGTGGAGGCCAGATTTTTGCTCTTGGGCTGCCAAGAGCCAATCTCTTCATCAAGGCATCTCCCATATTATCCCTGAGCAATACTTTGATTTGTTAGCCCTTTAAAGTACATGCAGAGTCATCAATTTATGAAAGCTGTGCTCGTACAGTAAGTACATTTAATTGTGCAAAGGAAGATAGTAGAAATCTGTGCTGACATTCTCAATGCTGCCGTTAACCAAATCCAGAACTCACCAACTCAGAAGTAAAACTGATTAAGGCAACCCTAAATGTGTCAGTGTATCAACAGTCTTGTATTATTAATATACTAAATTTTAAGTGTGTCTAAGTATTCTAATGACTGCAGATCAGCTCCGATGTATTCTGTTTTTGAATTATTATAGTATAGTCTATCAGGGCCTCAGTAAGGAGCAATATTACCTCCAGCTGTTTGGGGGACCATGATTATTCATGAATCCTTTGTAGGATGTGTGTATCCCAATGCCCCAACTTGCCATCGGTGCTAGTTCATTTTAGGGCTGACTTGAGCAAACGTGCCATGATGATTTTTAACAGCCCTTAATGCTGAGGAGCACCAAACATAGGGAGGCACCCCATTAAGGACCAGAATATTCAAGTCACAGATAAATTTGAATCCTCCTGGTTGATTCCAACGTAGCAATGTGTGTGAATTGCACACACCAAACTGCATACAAGTTCTTCATATTTAAGTGCTAGACTCTATTCAAATGATATATAAAGAAAACAATTTTGTTTTCGTACAGGACCATTTCCAGTCAACATAAAAGCGGAAGCTAATTAAGGAGATAAGTCTGATGAATATATTTTTTATTTTACATGATGTAGATTCACAGCTAAATTGAGTAAACATTCAAAAACATTTTGTAGGGAAGCAAGAGCTCATTTAAATAATTTTAGGTTAAACAGAAATGGCCTTTTCAATGCCGCTTAATAATTTATGCATGTTATGATTTCCCCAAAGTCATTTCACTGCACTGCAAAATCTCCAAGCAGACAGTCAATTATTGAAGCTGTCATCTCATTTTACTGGTCACTAAGCGCTTAGTATAAAAACAATTTAACATACATTTCAAGGTTTTCTTCAGCTTTTCCAATTATATACTGCACTACCCAGGATCTTATCTTTACATGACCTTGCACCATAATCTTTCTGGGAGAAAGATGGCAAGTTTAGGGATGTAAATACTCGACAACTGAAATGGTAGCTGAACTGAAGCAGACTGTAATGTAACATATAGGACAGTAATTCTGGACAGACCATATTTTTCTTATACATACAACCCAGACTATACAGAAATTCAAATACAGCATTTAAACACTGTATTTGAAATATCTCTTGGGAGACGGAATTTTATTTTGTTTAAGACACACTTCAACACATTTACCTTGTAAATGGTGAATGGGGCCGACATTGGCTCAGGAGGTAACAGCAGGCGGTTCGATACCAACCAGGGTGCGTCTAAGGGTCCCTGAGCAAGACACCTAACCCCCAAATTGCTGGTCGGTGCCTTGCATGGCAACCAAGCACCGTTGCTGTGTGTGTATGTGTGTATGTGTGTGTGTGTGTGTGTGTGTGAATGGGAGAATGAAAAGCATCAATTGTGCAGCACTTTGGATAAAGGTTGCAGTCCATTTACCATTTAAATGTAAATTCCATTCACTTCTCGATATTGCACATTTTAACGAACAATTAGTTAAAACTGCAGTCGTGTTTATATAACAATGTGATTACGTAATGCATTTTGTATAATTATACAGAATCCATATGTCCATTATGTAACTGCATATAGTTTTACAGCTAATATCCTTTATGAACTGATGCTGATTAGCCTCTGCAATGAATACTTTATAGAATGTATTTGGTTCAATATAAAAACTGCAATCTCATTGTTACAAGCTCAGCTCATTTATCTGTCCCCATAAAAGCCAATCACTTTTCACAACAATAAATATATAAAGAGCAAAGCCGAAGTGAAATAAAGCTTAACTACTCATAAATGCTGAAAGTGAGGTCAGTCCATTTTGAGATGACCCCCCCCCGGTGCAATACAGAACAGGTGTTGCTGAGGTTGCAGTGCATTCAGACAGGAGAGGAAATTAGTTATTTGTCCCCACAGCCAAACGTATGAGCATTGCACAGTAATATTTGTGCATAAAGGTATGTGAGTTCACAGGACAGGTTGAGTTGCCTCATTTATGCTTTAGTGGGTCCAGTTTTGTCCCTGTATACACATGTATGGTCCTGTTATTGGCACTCAAAAACAACAGGAGGGAGTCCACAGATGTCTCAAAACAAAAAGGCAATTTAATAATAATTTGTTATTTAACAGAATTTATGCTTTTATTCAAATGTACAGTTTTTTAGACTAAGCAGGGGACAATCCCCCCAGGAACAATGTGGGGTAAATGGCCTTGCTCAGGGGCCCAACAGCTCTTATCGTGGCTACACTGGGGCTTGAACCACCAACCTTTCAGGTCCCAGTCATGTACCTTAGCCACTAGGCTACAGGCTGCCCAGTGGAGTGCTTAGGGGTGGGTTATGGGAATTATCTTCACCATGGCAGAGAAAACAAATAGAGCAGGAGATAGGAGACCCTGTATCAGTCTGAAGCACCACTCCTCAAAAAGGATACTTTAAGTGTGCGGAGGAGAAATACGTAATTGTTTTGGATTCAAATACTTTTCTACTCTTTACTGAGCTTGTAAGGTGTATTGGGACCTATGGGATACTCTCAAAAAGTGCAACAGAAACTGAGCACAGAAAAGTATTTGAATCCAAAACAATTACGTATTTGACCCAGATCTGGAGGCGATATCACCAAGGCCCCAGGTCGCTCTGTTTGAGGTGAGATGGCAGGGTGTTGTCCTGGACAGACTGAGTTGACTGAGCCAGTTTTGCTTCCTTAAGGTTTAATGGTTTACCATCTCCATCTGTCAGGGGACAGAGAACTGCACGGTATACTAGAGAATGTGGAAGAGGGGTCAGGGTTACGGTCAGCCTCCTTTCATTATCGTGTTCCTTATTCTGAAAGTATGCCGGGACAGAACTGGCCAGAACTACAGCCAGGCATCAGAGGACTTATCACAAGCAAGTGTATCATCTCTCGGGGAACATATAAATAAAAAGGCTATACTCCTGAGACAAGGCACCGGGACCAGAGGACGTGTGTTTTGCGCTTATTGTCGTCCCTGTTTATTCTAAAATAACCCCTTAAAAGGTGACAAGAATAGACGTCTGTAGCTGAATATCTTACACTGAAGACCAAACTCCCATAATATACGAGCTCAGTCGTGGAATTACCATAACAGTTTAAAACAAATAAACTTCTTTCTCCCTTATCAACAACGGAACAGCAAAGGCCAGGCTGTCGTTTGTCAGACACCCCGGCCTTTGGGACGGCCTGGCCTTTCAAACGACAAATTCGCCTGATTTGTTATTAAACGCGGGAGAAAAAGATAATGGCAATCCTCTGAAAGCATGAATGCTGATTTGCATGGAGAGTTCTCATATTAAACAGGACCAGACTTCTACCCGACTATATCAGCAGAAATCATTTTAGGAGCGCTACTGTATCTCACTAACTCAGAAAGCGGGATACTATGCCTATCATGCCCCGGGTGTTTGTATTATCGTCTGCAGACAGTAAAAGCAACTCTCCCGCTGTTAAGTTTATAGGGTGCAGTTGCCTTTTTGTGGCTTCTCTTACATGTGTATTTAACATAGACAGGGTGTCTGCAGGCATCTTCAAGTTAAATGTAATACTTGATGAAAAATGTTTTTCATACCACTTCAAATGTAATTCAATTCCAAATCAATACTCTTTGAAATAACTGTCAAATCTCAGTAAAAACACTCATTTTTACAATCATGTTATTCTATTGGAGGAAAATGGAAAAAAAAAAAAACACAATATAAATACAAAAGTTCATAGGGAGGTGAGAGACATTTTTGCTGAAACACCACACAAGAGCTTTCATAAGAGCAGAGCGATGAAGCTGAAAATAGGGAGATAAAAACATAGGCTTTGAGAAAACAGATTACACCACATTATGGTTTGTATCCAGGTTCTATGAACTCTCAAATTACATTTCATGACCTTCATGAAATGTGTACAATCAGATTTGATTGTTAGCCATGTGTACAAATGGTTGCTAACAAAAAAACATTATGGAATTCATAATTTTTGGACAATCAAAATCTATGTGTGTTCTATATCTATGTGTTTGAAAACAGGCATAGACTATATGTAGATACAGTGGCTTCAGAAAGATTTAATTGTTGTAGATTTAATTTAAAATAGATAAAATTGACTTTTTTTCCCCATCAATCTATGCTCAATAACCCATAATAACAAAGTGAAAATGTTTGTAGAAGTCTTTGCATATTTATTAACATCAAAAACTGAAACCACATTTACGTAATATTCAAACCCTTTGCTGTGGCAGTATAAAATGTGGTCAGGTGTATCCTGTTTGCTTTAATTTTCCTTGAGATGTGTCTAGAACTTAATTGCATGTCCACCTGTGGCAAATTTCATTGATTGAACTTAGCTTCGAAAGGCACACACCTGTGTATGTAAGGTCCCACCATTCACACTGCATGTCAGGACAAAAAGCAAGCCATAAGTCCAAGGAACTCTCTGTAAATTGCCACGATAGAAATGTGGTGAGGCATAGATTAGGGTAAAGGTATAAAACCATTTATAAAGCTTTTTTAACAGCTGTCATCTGGACAAAGTTCTACCACCTTTTAAACAATATGTGAATGTCGCTGTCAGATGCACAATAGACTTATTCCAGGGCAACATTAACGATGCATACATCACTACACCTCTTCCACCACTGGGCAGCTCAAATCACAACATCCGGTCACTGCTTCCACATAACATGCAGCGGAAACAATGCAAGCCCACAATTCACAGCATCAAACAGTAGTTGGAGGACGCCATTACAACTCTGCAAGGTTGCACTGACAGTCTTTCAAGGTGGCATAGATGAGCGGGTCCCTGTCTTACAGTTTATTATAGTTATAGTTATAGTTATAGTTATAGTTTATTCTCGACTTCAGAATAAAAAAATACACTGACTGCAATCCTTGGACTGCACCGAAGATCAAGCACCTGCTGGAGGAAAAGAAAGAAGCTTTCCAACAAAAGGACCTGATCTTCCTCAAAGACATCAACCGCACCATTGAAACTGAACCGCAAACTAAAATAAAGGACAGATTGGAGGCAGACTTTGCTTCAGGCCTTCCAGCAGGTCAAGACATTAACTGGGCAGGTGAACAGAGTGACTCCAACATCAGACACAGACCCCTTCATCTTTGCTTGTGATCTCAAAACTTGTGATCTCGTAGACACCGGCGACTACACTGCGGAGTGCGAGGGTCTTCTGGGGGCCCTGCCCAGTCAACACCATGACCTTCACAGAGGAGGACTTTCGGCGGAAGCTGATGAGGTGCACCCAGTTCAGATAAAATCTCAGGGTGGGTCCCTAAATTCTGTGCATTGGACCTCTACTCCCTGATCTGGGAATCCATATCATCAACTATCATTCCCACTCTGAAGAAACCCTGCCCATCCAAGCTTAACCACCACAGACCTGTGGCCCTTACATCAGTCAAAGTGTCCTGAGAGGTTGGTGCTAAGCAGAATCCTCCAGTAGTCAAACCCCACCTTGACAAAGGCAGAACATGGCACAGAGGATGTTGTATCGTGCCTCCTCCACAGCCTGGAACACCTAGAAATACCGGGCAACTATGTCAGGGTGCTCTTCATTGACTTCAGTTCAGCCTTTGACACTATACCGAGCCACCGGATGATCGAGCAGCTACACAATCTCTTCTTTTCAATTACATTATTGGCATTTGGCAGACGCTCTTATCCAGAGCGATGTTGACTACAGTACAGTTGACTAGACTAAGCAGGAGACAATCCT
Organism: Conger conger; assembly: GCF_963514075.1. Taxonomy (NCBI): domain Eukaryota; kingdom Metazoa; phylum Chordata; class Actinopteri; order Anguilliformes; family Congridae; genus Conger; species Conger conger. Next base: position 45,791,512 of record NC_083761.1, on the reverse strand, counting down.
CCCCTGGAGCAATGCAGGGTTAAAGGCCTTGCTCAAGGGCCCAACGGCTGTGCGGATCTTATTGTGGCTACACTGGGATTCGAACCACCGACCTTGTGTTTCCCAGTCATTTACCTTAACCACTACGCTACAGTCACTATGGTAACATAAAATATACCAATTCAAAGCATTAAAACTCACGGTTCTATCTGTATAACCTATGTCATTGCTTTAACTACAATAGTTCCTTATTTTGTCAAATGTGGGAGGCAAAACATGCGTGGGGGGACCTCGTCTACTCTGCATTTTGGAAATTTATATACCACACAAAATAAGGTAGCTGACAGCTGAAATATAAAAAAACAACTATCTACAAGACACCTAATGATGAGTTTGACACAGAAACAGATCTAGGGGTGTAGAGGGGGGACTGTTACCTATATTTGGTGATCTGTGTAGGAATTACACACAGTGAGCAAAGTATGAGGTAGACCTGTACACCAGCTTGTTAATGCAACTGGTAGCAACTGCATAAAAGCATGCAGACGTGGTCCACAGGTTCAGCTGTTCAGACCAAATGTCAGAATGAGGAAGAAATGTGATCTAAGTCACTTTGACCTTTGAATGATTGTTGGTGGCAGACAGGGCAGTTTGAGTATCTCAGAAACTGCAGATCTCCTGTGATTTTCATGCACAACAGTCTCAATTATCTGCAAAAAACAAAAAAACATGCAGTGAGCAGCAGTTCTGTGGGCAAAAATTTGTTGTTAATGAGAGAGGTCAGAGGAGAAGGGCCAGACAGGTCGAAGCTGACAGGAAGTGACAGTAACGCAAATAACCGCCATCTCTGAACACACAACACGTCAAACCTCTAAGTAAGTAAATACTTAATAAAGCACTAAATACTTAATAAAGTACCTAATAAAGTACTCACTGAGTGTATATAACTTTTTATACAAAGTCCCCCATTTTTAAGGGGACCCAAAGTAATTGGATAGTTCGCTTCTCAGCAGTTTCTGATGAGGTGTATTCAATCGCTTCATTAGGGCAGGTATAAGAAAGCTTTCAGTTGCTAGTCTTGTTTTTTTGCTTTTAATTGCCTTTGGAGTGAGTGATTGATGTTTGTCAACAGGAGCACCAGACTTTTGCCAATGACAGTCAAGGAAGCCATTATGAGGCTGAGAAATATGCAACTGCAACAAATAAAGCAAATATAAATTGATTTGATCAGCATAAAAGCAACTTCGACATAGCATTATACAAAAGATCTCATGTTGAGATCAGTCATTCTGAGGCTGCTTACCTTTTAAACAGTAAAAATCAATAAATGTTTACTTTTTGCAGTCCTAAAGTTGTTTTTATCTCTTTCCAGTGTTATATAACACTCAGTGTTTTTTGAGCAATAACATCTATCAGTTTTATAAAAAAGTAATTGTCACTGGCAGAGTATATTGTGACTGACAAAGGATACTGTGACTGATCATTTCACCTGTAACAGTGCAATGAAAATGCTATCCCACTACAAAGGCGCTAAGGAATCTAAAAGAGCTGAACTCTACAGCAGAAGTAGCAGTATCACAAAGTATGTCAAGCACAAAGAAACAACAAGGTAACAAAGCACAACTAAAGAGAACCACAGACTAGCAAATAGTCAAGATGCCGTACAAATAAAATAAAAAGGTTAGTTTTGACTTGCATTATAACTGTAATAATCGCCTAAGAAGAATGTTGTTTATTATATTTTATTTGACATTTTTGACCCATGCTGTTATCCCAATTTTGAATGCACGATTGAGTCATGCCATTTGCTACAACTCCCTCTGTGAATTTGGGAGAGTGCAGACAAGCATGTACTCTCCTCTGAAACGTGATTTCAGTCGCTGTTTCTTGTCCCGTCATAGTCCACCGCTTGTCTTATAGCCAAAGTTGAAGGAAGACACACTTGTACTGTTTGTTTAGGTCAAAATACAGATGTCCTGGATAAAATGGCTATCTGTAAAACAGTGCCTTAACAGGACGAGTCACCCGGCTGCCCAACTACATTTTTGAAAACAAAACCATTTGAATATTATATATTTACAACTTATTCCATTATTTCCTTAACAGAACTGACTGAGGAAAAATAGGTTTGGAGCAAAATAGGTTTGTACTGCTCCAAACCTATTTTAAGCAATCTCTGCTACCTAGTACCTTCTCCCATCGCTCACCTGACAGGATAAATATCTACTAAGATAGCTATAGAGAAAGTGTGTCCATCAGCTAATATAGGTATCAGGCTAATTAGGCTGAAAAAGACTGAGGTTGCTGGGTATTTTCTTAAAAAAAAAAAAAACATATTACATTACATTACATGGCATTTAGCAGACGCTCTTATCCAGAGCGACATACAATGAAGTGCAAATCAAACACAAGTATGAGTGCTAATAATATTATTATTTTGAAGTTGGAAGCTCGAAAAATATAGCTTGATAGTTAGCTAGCTACCAGGCATGCTGACTACCAGACAAGATAGCAAATTGAACTAATTAGTTGAGAATCTTCAGATTACTTACTGATAAGGATGATATTGATTTAAACAGCTTGCTTCCTTAAATTGGAAATATATTTGACGGAATGTGTGCTATTGAAAAAGCACCATGTACTATTCTTTAAGAAAATGGCTAAGTTAAACAGGCTAAGTTATAAGGACATGTCAGATGGAATGCTTCAGTCTTTGACATTATATCCAATGCATTATCTTTCCAATCAATATTTATGCACCTGAAATGTAACATAATTTCAATCTCTGGCTGCTCCCAGTGCACATAGAACCCAGGTGTTTTTCTGTTGATAAAACACATGCACAAAAGAGTGAATGTTTAGCCGCCCACATTCAGGCATCTCTCATAGCAGAATGACCCTGCTCTCCTCATCAAATCTGACCTTTTGTTGAGAACAGACCATTTTCTGTGACTTTTTTTTACTCAGAGAGGAGGGAAGGCCCTCTAAGCCATCTGGCTCAGGAACCCACACATTTCATTTCCTGCCTGTCCTTTTTTCAGATTGAGGAGCCGATGGAGATGTTTGCCCAGGTATCAGTGCATTTCTGTAGAATCAGCACCGAACAGTTGCAGCCTCATCAGGCCCCAGATGGAGCCACCACGTTTTTAGGAAAAGGGTCAAATGAACCCTGTAAAGACTCTTCTCATTGTAACCCTTCTCTCATTATTCATGCAATGCTGTTGCTAGGCTTTCTTTATTATTAGAAATGCACACTGTATTACAGTTATGGGAACCCAAGCTATACATTACCAAATACAGGCACAGTTCAAGCTAGGTTTTGAAACAGCAAGTTGACAAGTTCAGACCAGCTCCCAGCTCAACATGTTCTAGCTGATTGACCAGTTCAGACCAGCTCCCAGCTTGATATGCTTTAACCAGCTCAAGCTATGTTTTGAAACAGCTGGTAGCAGTTTGACCAGCAGGCATGGTCAAGCTAGCATAGCTGGATTTTACAGCAGGATTTCCATGTGGACATAGCATGCACACAGACTTCCCCAGAATGCCACGTGCCGTTTGAGTGAGATTTGACGGAATCATGCCCAAAATTTATGAATAGGTTCCATACAAATATTGCGCACAGTATTGCATTTCTTGGCTTCATTGCCGTATGAATCAGTTTCTTTCATTGAAACATTTTGCGTCAATCAGTCCAATTCACCTCCCCTCCTAAAGCGAAAAAACCTTTCGGTCACAGGTTAACAATGACAAAACACTCCCTCTTTTGGGTGTTTGGTTATGGAGCTAGGAAGAAGGGCACAGCCAGCCCCTGTATGTGGAGCGGACACCAAACACTACAGCCTGTGTGAGCGTCATTGGGTGGAGGAGGTGTGAGCAAGAAGCAAACAGGGGTGCGGTTCCTGTGCTCCACGTTCATTAACCACTTGATCTCACTTGAAAGTCATGCCCAAACAGGAAGGCACTGACAATCAGATAAATAGAGTCACTTAATATGCTGCTGCCTTTAACCGCTGCACACACACGTTCATTAACGGTACAGCAGAAATGAATGAATATAGTCTATGTCTACACTTCAAGGAGCATGTTGTAACAAAATAAAAGTACTGTTAAAACCATAAAGTTCCGAAAAGCTTCTGCAGTAAAATCCTACTAGAAACATAGCGTACCATAAGTAGGGATGAATCTAAAGAAAACTGCATGATAAATGCAACAAACAGGTCCAGTGGTATAACGTGATTCTTGACTGTAGAAATTGCGTCCTAAAAAACCTGATCAACACTGATCCCTGAGGAAGCTCTGCTTTCGTGTTGAGAGATTATCGCCACTCTCTTTTTTAATCCCGAGGGAGCACTGTCTTTAATCATTTGCTTTAGTCATTTGCTTTGGCTCTGCAGTGCTCTCCACGAACGGTCCCTCAGAGGAAGGTGTGGTAGAGTCCTGTTAACAAGGCAGTCTGCTCTCTATCTCTCTCTCTCTCTCCCCTCCCTTGCCCCGTGGAGCCTGCAAGCACGGGAGCCTCCGCAACACTCTGAGGATCTGTTAATGTCACCCCCTTTATGTGGCTGGGACAACATGGAGCTGAGACAGATTTATTTCAGGATGCAGGCTGGTGAGATCACACCCTTTGCAGGTCAACAGAGGATTGAGACGAGAGGCCTTGTCTGTGCCACTTGATGACATTCAAACACTCGAGCACCACTGACACTGAGTTTAACGAGTCAGAATCCCTGCTGAAAAATCCAGCTATGCCAGCTCCACCAGCTCGAAAATTGCTGGTCTAGCTGGGTATGAGCTGGTCAACCAGCTAGTGCTAGTAGCCTGTCTGAGTCAACCAGCTGTTTCAAAATGTAGTATGAGCTGGTCAAATCATGCTGAGCTGGGAGCTGGTCTGAACTGATCAACCAGCTACCAGCTGTTTAAAAACCTAGTTGAAGCAGTTTTTTTCAGCAGGGATGTGAATAACTAGCATGCTATTGTCAAAGCAGCAAACAAGGGAGGAGGCGTGGTCTTCATGAACAGGTTGGATAATGTAGAATAAAATAAATAAAATTGCCATTTTCCACATAGAAATTACAAAATAGATTTTTAAAAAACCCTCTGTAATTCAGCAGTTATTTTGGTTAAGAAGTACCAAATACAATTTGGTAGCTATATCTTTACATAGTTTTTTTAAAAAATTTGTTTTTTTTTTTTAAGGTTTTTTGTACAGGAAAAATGAAATTTAGAAAAGTTAAACTTTTTATGCTTTGACACGGCTGGTTTAAAAACTAAATTAACTATTTCAAGTTGCTTCTGATCACAACGTCATATATTTTATGAAACTTTAGTAGTTGATTAAATTGAATCTTTAATAATGCACACTACTTTACAAATAAAGCTTATGTCAATATAAAAATAATGTTTTTTTCATTTACAATATTTTTGTGCATATTTATCAACGGGGGCACTAATTCTGGAGCCCAGTATATATATATATATATATATATATATATATATATAGACACACACACACAACTGATAGTTAATAAATCTTTGACTAATGTATCAGGTCTTTCACTAGCTGGCATTAGCTGTTGACAGCTGCTATCCAATTACATAGGCACTTATATTAGGCCTTCCTACAATATCTTAAAGACACAGGGGATTTTATTAATCTTACGAGTAGGGGTGAACCAAGTACTTGTTTTAGGTATCCATTACGATTAATGATATTCTTCCAAGCACGAGTGAATTCACCTGATTTTGTCGGAAGGCAAAGCCCCGAATGGCCTATAGGAATGGGAAACAACTGATTGTAAAGGTGAACGTATTGGCTTTACATTGCACTTTGCTGCATATCGCTATGTAAAATGGTTCAGAAGTTATCATACAAAACCTTGACAAGGCCATGCACACTTCCGTTTTAAACCGTGCCCACTAATGACTGTGGATATGGATACAGATAATATAGTCGGCTGAACAGATACGGAGACAGATACAAATACAGTACTCACTCGCCCCTACTAACGAGTAATGAGACCTAGTAAGTGTTTAGATTCTATACAAACATCCACCTATAACAACAATTTGGTCACCACTTTGGTCACCACTTCTATTGACAGATACAGGCCACAATTACTTTTGCCATGGACTATGCCACGTTATTATTACTGACACAGGTAACAGTTATTTTAGCCCAGGACCGTGAAATATTATTCTTACTGACACAGGTCAGAATTACTTTAGCCCAGGTCTATGCCACATTATTCTTACTGACACAGGTCACAGTTAATTTAGCCCAGGACTATGAAATATTATTCTTCTGACACAGGTCAGAATTACTTTAGCCCAGGACTATGCCACATTATTATTACTGACACAGGTCAGGGACTTTATCCCAATCTAAATTCTGTGCCATATTATTCATGCTTTTTGAGAAAAAATATATTCAGGCAGTCAATTTCTTCCCAATATTCCATTCTGTCATTACTGGTGTTGTTTTCCTGATTTGTGAATGGATCAGCTATCAGCTACACATTCTCTTTAGCTACAGTAATGGACTTGGTGACACTATTAAATTTGACTCCAAAAAAAAAACTGACACAAGCAATGGCCTTCATAAAGTATTTAGTACATTAAACCAACCATCTAAAACTAAAGTTTTCAAACTGTTTTCAAATGTTTCTTAAACTGAATCATCAATCTGTTCCTTTGTACTACATCTTAAATTTTTGTACTACAGGTATATGAACAATTTATTCTAGGTCATACTCCAATAATCAATTGAATTTGGAAAAAAACATAAAAAACAAAAATAATGTTGTTATGTTTCAGTTCTATACAGTATGTGATTCAATCCACATTGTATTACATTGGACACAATGGTATATAAATGTGTCCAATGTCATACTAAAATGCTATAACATAAAACAATGTAATACTGCCATATTACTTCATATTGAGGAAATTCATACAACTTTTGATCCATATCAACGAGCGCAGAAGACCGATCCATAGAGGTGGCACTAAATCCCCGGCTAGACATTTTCTTGATTTGCAACATTCCATATGTGTGCTTACTTTCTGTCGTATTGACAGATTGTTAATGACCTGTAGCCAGGGCAATTTATAGCAAATCTACAACAATGCGAAATGTGAAGACGTCGCACCTTATCATGGTCTCAGTGACAATTTAAATATAGAACGTTTTCTCCGACTCAAGGCAATATTTTGTCTCATAACTGGAGTGTCTGGATGCTATAATGCCATTTTTCTTGTCAGTGTCACGGCAGTGATCTGTTTGTGCATCCTCCCTCTTATCTATTTCGCATTGACTCATTGCCTTTTTACTTCCCGCATTGATCAATCCGCTCGACTGATTGATTTTTTATACTATTTCACTTTAGCTGATTGTGAATGCTAACAGCAGTTTCAAGGCGATTGTCGGAGAATTGACTGTTTACAATTCAATTAACTAAAGGTCACATGACTCACTCTGTCCCAGCCGCATAGCCACATCTGAAGGTAAGGGTTAATGAGCAAAACCCCTCCCTCTCTCTAACAGTCACAAACAGAAAACATTCAGCATTTAGCGTGGGTGGCGCACGGCTAAAGTAACGGACCTCGATGCAGGCATCAGTCCGATGCAGTTGCACACCGAGGACCAGGGTTCATGTCCTGGTCCTGCTAAAGCCGAATTTGGCTAGAACACGTGGGAGCGGCATAATTGGCTTGCCGCTCCGAGGGTGGGGGGAGAAACTCGGCAGGGACTGTAGGATCGTCGCACACAATAGCAGCCTGATTGCACTCGAGTCACGGTCATAGGGCTTTTGGACGTTGCGGCTTGTAGAATGCGTGCTGTTCTCTAGATCGCTAGATCTCCTGGGCTGCCGGGGGACGGGGCTATGGCGGTGTGTCCTCAGTTAACATGGCCAACTGGAATAGATAGTGGACAATTGGCTACCAAATTGGGAGAAAATGGGGGAAAAATCTGAAACAAAAAAATGTAAAGAACCATTCAGTGACACTGGGCTGGTATTGGCTGCACTGAACAATGGAACTATCCCTGCTCCATTATATCTCAGTACCCAGGAGTGGCAGAAATGGGGGTGAAAAAAGCATGTCTTCAGAGGGACAAGCCAATACATGCTTTGTACAGCTGTCAGGAACACACCTCCCACCTTTCTATTCTGGCTTGGGCCTGACAGCTAATGGATAACTTCAGTCTTTTTGATCCCAGGCCCTTTTTTCAGATGGAATGGGATGATTGTGAATAGTAAAGACCATCATTTTCACCACTTCAGACCTGCATCCTCAGACACAGCTCCAGTAGGAATACATTGGGCATTTTTGCAGCCTTCGTGAATGTTTTGAAAAATGGGAAACTATTGTTTAAGACTATTTGTCACATTTAACTGGTAGGAATGGGAGGCCGAGGCTCCATTTCCAGGCAGCTAAAGTCCACACTGCTCTCCACCAGCAATATCCACCATCTACTTTCTGAGAAGTGGTCAGCACTTTACAGCTGTCGTACTGCCGATTTCATATTCCCAAGACAATACCGACCCCTCTGGTAATTTTGGGACCTGCCCTGCACCGAAGTGCGGGGTGCCTTGCTAATTTGGTGTAGCTTATTGCAATTTTCCAGACATACAGGTCCACCCTTCACCCTTTCACCACCCACCCACCTGCTCAACCCAGGTTTAAGGCACAAGTTGCAGCCCAGTCTATGGGATTCTGGAAAATCGGGCCCTGAATGAACTCAAGCTCCTGTGCTTCTAGTACACGGTACTGCACGAACAGCAACTGAGAACTGTTCTACAAATAGCAGCGTCTGAGTAAACCTGCTGAATTGAATTCAAGGGGAAGGGACAAAAGTGGAAAACAGGGACATGATCAAGTCTAAAGTGTTGGTGGCCCCATATTTCTCTTCTGGTAGCGGAAGCAATGTGCCAAAGTTTCTTCTAATGGGAGCGGAAAAGCAAATACACATAAAACAGGTCTAAAACCAAAGGGAAACAAGTAATTTTGGGGGCCCTGGGAAACTCGGCAGAGATAAATCAATTCACCTCTGCGGGAGAGCTGCACTCGTTTAGAGCGTTTTCCTGTGAAGTCAGCCAGAGGCGCACGGCAAACGAGAGCCGCAGCGCAAAGTGCATGATTAATAGAAGAGAGGCACTGAGTCTGCCCGGCGTCGCTCGACTCCTTCCCCGCTTTTCATTTCCTTCTCGACACTACTACAGGGGGGGTTTCCACAGTAATGCACCTCTGTCTTCTCTGGTAGCATTATAGCAGAATTTGAAGTGCCTCTCATTTAACCGGCAGGGTTGTTGTGTTATTTCAATGTGTTACTCCCCGTACAGTGATACCTCGGTGCAGTCTTCAAGGTTTGTCTCTGTCACTGGCAGACATATCGGACGGTTGTCTTGTGGTGACCGTGAACCTGACCTGGGCCTGGTCTTGGACCGGTGGGGACAAACCGTGCAGTGCCTGTGCTAATTACCCCTTTCAGTCCCAAGAGTGCTGTATGGCACTCAAGCGTAACTACCATAAAACCACAATCTTTTGACCTTATACCGTTTCAATGAAAATGACTGCTGCACTATTGTTTTGAGCCCACATTAAAACCCTGCTAAATTCTCAACCAAAGCCAAAACTCCTTGGGATTTGGGTTGGGCCACTTCATATTGTGCCTAGGACTGAAAGGGTTAGCGTGCCTCTCCTGGGTCTGTGAAGCTAACGTCGCCCTGACCTCCTCCTCCATGGAGTAGCTTCCTAACGTCGCCCTGACCGTCCCCCTCCTCCTCCGTGCTGTGGCCTCCTAACACCGCGTGGACGTCGAAGCTTCTCCGGCTCACCACCCTCCACAGTGGAAGGCAGGCCTCCGAAGCGGGGCACCTGGCTCCTCCCGGGGCCTGTCAGAGGCTGGTGTTCAGCACCGGGGGCTGCAGGTCCCCTGTGAGCCTCCCAGAGAACCTGCAGACCGGCAGCCTGCGCTATGATGTCACCTTCCACAAAGTCAAAGCGCCATTTATACATGTGGCGCACAACTTGCAGGCGAAAGGGCACACCACTGGGGAAATGACAGAACACAATTTGAAGCAATTTTTCCAGGCCAAAAATATACATACAGGACACCAGGTACCAGAGCCCTCCTGCCATCTTCCTATAATGTTTGAGTACAAGCATTTTGGATAACAGTTGAAGAACTGAATAAGGTTACATCGAGGTTTACTGCGTATAACGCGCGACAATTATGTTCAGTCTAGCTGTGCCGGTTATTTAGCACTCTGGTAGTAAGAGTAGCGGCTCAGCTGGAGATCTGTACAGTGAAAAGAAGGGGCGGCGGGAACACATGCTAGCGTGCACACATCTGAACTCAAAGAGGACATTGCAGCAATTACGCAGGCCAAAAAAACACATTGGGGGATTCTAAACTAGGAGAAAATTGTCTATTTGGTTTTTTTGCGTGTTAGCAAATGTAATTTTTTATGGGTGCTATATCCAAGAGCCCATAATTAGGACACATTTTTGCCGTTTTGCTGGTAACTACATTAATACAAAAGCACAGGCCTGGCACGCATTGAACCATTACAGGGAGTTGAGGAGCAGAGCTGCTTACACTTGCTTCATGTAATTTAGATTACAAACCAGAATATCACTAGGTAAAACTTTACTCAAAGGGATAGTGGGTGGGAGGGGTGGCTATCTATCCATCTGTCTTACTTAAGGATAGCTAGTTGACTATTGCTGCTTCTAAATATCCAAGCACTGCAGAGTATGTGACTTCAAAATACATTAATGGATGGATATTACTACAATAATGTCAACTAATGCTTCAACTGGCCTGGCAGTTTGGCTATCTACCTACAAAAACAAGGTTGCCTACGCAGATCAAAAATGCAAAAACCAAAACTAGCTAGCCTGCTAACAAACATTAGCTAATAACTTTAATAGTAATTTAGCAAACATAGCAATTTGGATAATGTGTATGGAGGACACATTATTCAATATATCATGTTATTATGGAATAAAATAATGACATTATAGTGAAAAGGACAACCTGAAATGAGATGACTGAATTATTTAATTATTTACAAATGTATACATTTATTTATAAATGTATTAATATAATTCTAGATTTATTTGCTTAATTTGGCCTCACTATAACTGATTGCTCACTAGCATCAGCTTAATATGAGATAGGAAGGGCTCCTACAGTGTATTTAATTGACAATATTTCAATATGCCAGAAGTCATACAGAAGCATGGCTGTTATTTCTGGAAACTTTATGATTGAGCTAAAGCTATGCGTCCTCACACATTGCTTTTCACAATTAATGACAACTGAACTAAAAAAGGCCTCTGGTCTTTGATATGTACTATATAACAAAAGCCAAGCTCCTAGGAGTCAAATTTGAGATCATTCCCAAAGAGCAAGTTCACACTGTTTCCCTTTTAGCCTGATAGAGTTCACTGTTTCTGCCACAATTTACAACTAAATCTGATGCTAAATACATTTTTATTTAAAAGTGTCTCCTTTGCCTACATGGAGGAGCCTCCATGCGTTAAGCATTAAGAGAAAATGTTCTAATATAACACAAGAACATTCACTCATGCAGAATTTTAATCAGATCAGTAACCTCCAGGAAAAAAAATTATGCAGCAGGTAGAGAATACGTAAGGTAAGAGACGTGATTGGGAATAAAACTTTGGTTTCAACATTCTGGCCGTAAGAAATGGGTAACTGCATGGAGAGCATTTCCCATTAGCTAGATAAAAAGAGACCTTCCTCTTCCCAATGCCAAATGGCTTTTACCGGTGGAACCGTCTTCCCCAGGCTAGAACAGACTGTACCTGTTTGACTGAGGGAGTCCATCAATCAAACTGACTCCTTTTAATGCAGAGCAGTTTGAGCTTCTAGGATGATAGGATTTGCTGAAGGATAAAGGTAAGCTTCTGCAAACCGCACCCGCACATATCTGGAGATGACATTACAGTAACAGCATATTTTACAGTAACCCATGTCGCACTGGTGTGGGAAGGGTGGGCAGTGCAATACCGTAAAATAAGTACGTTTGGATGGGGACTCTACACTGTCATGCCTCTCGGCGGTATAAGGTCAACTGACCCCACACCCCCAGTCCAAAGCTAAGTCTTATGATGAAGAAATGAAGATTCACAATCGACCGAAAAGAAGGCGACAGCAAGAAGAAAAAAAACCTCCCCAAATCTCTCCAGATTATTATTGGGGATAGCGGCTGGGAGATAGCGGCGGGAAAAGGACAGAAGGTTGACTGGCTCTTATTCACCCCAGTCGCAGGAGAGATGAATCCTTCAATCTGAAATAAGCCTTTTAAATCACGGAGGGAAGCTCTGGGAAAAAGTCACAGTTCTAAATCGATACGATGAAATAGCTGTCTCGCATCCCGGTGTTGAGTCCTGCGCCAGGGCTGACAAGGCAACTTCGCGGCCTGTAGCCCTCCCCTTCTCAGATAATACCGTGTCCATCATTCCCCAGCAAGACCTAGCGGAGAATATCAATGCGGAAGGGATCTCTCCAGAAGAGTGGAAGAGGCTGAGAGGTGTCTCCATACCAGGAGCCTGGTGCAAAGGCAATATCCCTGGATCCGTTTTTAGACTCACGTTGTGTTACGTTCCCAGATTTCTCTGCTGTCCCTAGCAGCATGAGTCCGGTGTGGGGTGTGTTTTTAACTTTGACTGCAGGAGGAACTCAAGAGAAAAGCTTCTGTACAGGGTTCCACGCTGCCCGTATTGCTTGTTTTTGTTCATGAATTCATTTCTTTTTTATAAATATGTTTTTTTCACATTTTGTGTTGCGACCGGCCACGGGGGCTGGTCGTAACAGTTGTTTGACATTGAAACATCAGTGTCCCTTATTCATTATACGGAGGGCATTTCTCTGACCTCTCTGTGTGCTCTTATTTGGGGCTAGTCCCTGTGAGTAAGGAGTCTCATATAATCCCTGGATCCAAGCCAGGGCCTCCCTGCTACTGATTAAGGCAACAATTATAAGCCAGGCTCTAAATGAGAGGGATGAGGCAGATTTACTCTCCTGCTCAGTTTTTTAAGCAGTGTAATGAAGACTTTTCCGCTCCTGACAATACATTTCCCACAATGCCACAATGAATTCAGTACCCTCAAATGGGACACTCTTTTGCACTTTATTACCGATTCATTGGGCTCCATTAGTGTCTTTTACAGAGGTATCTTTTTCTCAGTCATTTTCTTCCCTGGACTGGATGCTGCAGCAGTTCTCGTTCATCCTCTGCCCGGGACGTAAAGTGTCTTCAATATCAGGGAACAAAATAATTCCATTATCATGCCTTACAGCACTTAAAATACAGATAACCCCCCCCCGAAGAAAATGAAGAATTCCAGGTCACAATTCTTCAAAGAAATAGTTCAGAAGGGCAGTAAGCTTTCGGTCAAATGGAAGTCTGATTAAATATTAATTGCTTTTTTCTTTTTATTTTGCAGCGTCTACCTTAGCGCTAACAGCAGTTCTGCTGACCGCAGAGTTTTGATGTGGAGATGTCCGGTCGGCTGGTGGTACAGCAACACTCGCTCCACCAATTCAAACCTGTCTTCTCATAATGGATTCTGGTACAAGGAAGGGGGGCTCACCTCTTCATAAGAGTTTAATTGAGGAATGGGCGCTCCCCTCATTGAAAAATTAAGGCGTTCAGCCACACAGGATAGACTTCACATATCATCCAACAGAGACAATGGGGCAACATTTGGCCTAGTGGCTAAGGCCCTTGAGCAAGGCCCTTAACCCCACATTGCTTCATGGGGAATTGTCACCTGCATAGTCTAATCAACTCAAAGTCACTTTGGATAAAAGCCTCAGCTAAATAACTGCAATGTAATGATGTATTTTCAAGGCCAGACGGGGGAATACTTCAATGCTGACTAAATGATAGGGAACGCTGGTAGGACACAGGGCCACTTTTGTTGCCCCGGGGTGAGGCAGCTGCCCAGCAACAGGAGCATTCTCTCTCTCTGCCTGGCAGCATTTACAACAAAACTCTTCTACTGGCACCTGACACGGGGGCCTTCACGTTCTCCCCTCAGGGCTGCAATCATATCCGGCTCTGTCCTCCTTCCAAGCAGTAGTCCAACTTCACTTCCAAACAAACGACTTCCTTCAGCCGTATAGATCAAGTGAATTCATTATTTAACATGCCGTCAGTACACAGCAGCCACCCCCCTTACGCATTCCATAAATTGTGGAAACTTCAAAATTCTCAAACTTATTCCCGAAAATATGCTCACGGCAATGCTGAAAAAAGGACTTCTATTTCCGCCGCCTAAATGCTTTTATGGTGCGTAATTGATCAGTTGGACCCACATAGCGTGCCAGAAGATTGATCAGCATTCCCAAAGCGAAAACAAATAACACCATATAGCTAAGACTATGCAGCAGGTTGGCAGTTGTTGAAATGTTCCCAGCTACCATTAAGCAAACAGATTTAGACCTGCGCACTGTGGGCCTATGGGATACGGTCCTGACAGTTGATGGACGATGCAAAGTGATGAGGAAATGCAGCCTGTCAGCACTGACCACCACAAATCACACTGCCCAGGGTTCTTACATGGCTCTAAATCTTGGTATCATATGTACTAGGGAGCTCAGGCGCAAATGTCTTTTCCGCGTTTGATATTATGTCATTTGGAAACCTCAGACCCCCCCTAAAAGCAATAAGGATATAAATATGTGTCTTCAACCTGTTATGACATACATTTCTATCTCTATTCATGAGAACAATATCATTTCATAGGGGAGTGTGCTGCACTCAAGTTGTGCAAATTGTGTTACAGAATTATATACACGGCACAACTGCTAGTCCCCTCCCTAAGCTCTTGTCCTTTGATAATGTCAGTGAGATTGTGAAAAATCTAGGCTTGTGACTGACCGGTTCAACTTCACTAATGTTCTTGAATTTCAATCATTTCACTAGCTAGAACCACACTTTCTAAAATTGCAGAAACAGCAGAAATTTCAAAGCAGACTGACATAAACATGAATGAATGAAACATTACGAATTCGCTGAAATGGGAAACTGAGCCATCTTCAAAGCCATACTCCTATATTTTTCAAGAAATATTTGCCGTTTTCCCTCACTGACAGTGAGCATGACGACTTCAAGTGAAATGATATGTGCCTCAATCACAAGACATAACAATAGTCAGAAAGAACATTAGGACTACAGAGAGCTTCTTTTGAAAGATGTAACTACTTAGCTTGTAAATTTATTTCAAAGGGCAATCACAAGCAATTTGGAAGGAGGCTGGCGGCACACTGTCAATGTGACATAAAAATTGTCGCAAGATGGATTAAATTATGAAATAGCAGTAATGTCTCAAATAAATATTTTTGAACCTCTGATGATCAGTTGTTGTTCCTCAATTTCAAACCCCCATCTGCACTGCTGAGATAATGAAACATATATATGAAATGCTTCATTAAGTTGCACATGTGCGTGGGTGTGAGTGGTCGTGTGTATTTGTTTGCTTGTTTGTTTCAAATTGTCAAAATGGGCAATTTGTTATAATGACCATAATAAGCATATTGCCAACCAAAAACTTAAACTTCAACGATAGTTAAGCTTTGAAAATGTGTAAAAAATGCGCGACAAGAACAGTTTAATTTTACATTAAAACGCGTTATTAAAATATCATCACTGTGGAGTACACCATTCCATATCCTGCTGTGGCATGTGGCTATATTAAAATAATGAACATTGTTTCTCGTAATTCGCAGTGCATATGAGCTCGTCAGCGTAGAAGTTCATAAGAATAACACTACGGCAGGACTAAAGTTTTACAATGCAAAGACACCCGTTTAAACGAGACGTGTATGCGCAGTAGTAACAGACTGTATGAAAAAACATTCTCTACAATAATGTTCGTTAAATTAGCGCTTATTCAGACTCGTTAAATAACACACCTGACAGCCTAAATGTCAAGTTGACAACGTCACAGAAAAGTAAAGATGTTTTTGTACAAGATAATTCTCCGAGATATCACAAAGCATAAATGTATAATTTTGGAAATATTCGCTAGGGACCACAGCATTAGACTTCCACCAATATGTTCTTCATTGTATCATGAAGGGAACAGGCATATTTGATCATCCATCTAGGCTATAAACGCGGTATTTTTCGTTTCGATGAAGAAACTTATTGGAATAAAATAAATATATCGGCAACATTTCACATCTGAATTCACTTAGCACATGTAATGTTTAATATTAAAGTATTTCATTTTACACCTACCTGTCCCGATTCGTTTCTGAATTTCTCCGTGGTCGTCTGTGCCCAACATTTCTTTCGCAGCCGTGTGACAGAACTGAACTGCTACAGCTGAGCGCCGGGCTCGCGCTTTGGAAATCCTGCCGATCACGCGCGCTACCCCTTTTTCCAGAGTAATGCGCAACTGAAGGGATCTCTACCGACAGCAAAGCGATCAAACTGTGTATGGTACAGAACAGTTCCATTCCTTGACAGCAGCTATTCTCGCGTTTCTCTTAAAATCAAAACGCATTTACACGTGATTCATTATTTTGCTTGCCTGCTTTATTTTTTAATTTTTTTTAATTCATCTGACATAGACTACGATGTTATTGCAGTTTCCAGGCCTACCTTAGTTAGGAAATAGAATATTATTTTTATAACACTGATATAAGTGTCAAAGCAACATTTGTACCACTGACCCCTCAGATCAAATGAATTCATGAAGTAGACTACGTGCTGGCGCTTGGAGACAGCGTGGGTTCTTTTGGCAGCGGGGAGAACGTTGTTTAGATTGATACTCTGGTGTAAATTATAGACTGTGTCAAATATGTCAGTGCAGGAAGAGTTATATCACTGAACACATTTGTAGTGTGCTGACTGAGTGACCGCATCGATTAAGCATTGGACAAAACAGCTAGGCTGTTCAGTCTTTAAAAATAGGTAAAAGTAGTTTAATTCACTATCGATTACGTTAGCCTATGTGATTGGACAGAATCCAGCCAGTTTGTACACCAAATAGTCTACGAGTGACAGTGATCAGATTAACCAGTTGTGAATTTGAAGTAAAGTCAACTGTATCTTTGTTATTAATTTTATTTGATTTATTATTAAATATTAGGCCTGTTGTTAAATATATTACTTAAAACATGAAAATGGGGGCTAGAGGTGGAGGATAGCGACAAGCACAACATGCAACTTGCAACTGTACATCACAGTTAATTTAAAAACAATGATAACCCTGCTGAAAAATCAATTTCATAGATTAGATTTTTTATATTTTAGAAACTCCCAGATACCAAGGTTGTGTTCCATTGCATTTTGAGTGCCACCAAACAATGTTTTTGAGAAAAACGGCTTCAAAGTACATTTTTGAGTAATATCAGATGAAACCAAATAGCTGCATTAACATCTGAACACAGCTGATGTGGTTGTTAGCCAGATGACTGGTAAACGGTGACAAGCTGGCTAGTCTCCAAACTATATTTTTACTCTCAATTTTACATTAAGACACATAGATAATGAAAGCAAAGACATTTCTTGAGTAAAATCAGATGTAACTGAATACATTAGCTTGTAGCTGCAAAAGCAGCAGACGTGATTGTGTGAATGCATGGTGACTGATGACCGTTGACAAGCTGGCTTGTCACTCCGGTGCTACTTTCATTTTGACATCTACAATTTAAAAGCTTAAAAACTATGTTTTTTACTATATATACTTGGCATTAAGAACAAGAACAAGAACAAGAACAAGAACAAGAACAAGAACAAGAACAAGAACAAGAACAAAATTCACGCTGGTAAAGGAACCGGGGACAGGAAAATAACAGGTACAGGATAAGACGAACTAACCACAAGAACTGAGAAATGACAGGCTTAAATACAAAACTAACCAGCACACAACGAGTAACAGGTGAAATGAATGACAAGAGACCGGAAGGAAATGCATATAAGGAGTGGAAGGCGGAGACACAGGTGAAAAGAATGAACAGCACAATGGCAAAAGGGCACGGACATGACAAAAACAGGCAAAAATTTAAATGTTTTATATAAGCATCAATTTATTTTAAATTGGCTGTCAGCTCTTCCGACTGATTGATAGAACGGGTCACTTAGGCTGGTCAGCTAGGGAACAACTGGTCAACCAGCTAAAATTGGTGAAAACTATCTTGACTTGTTATTTCATCATCACTCAATTAGTTAGTGATATACAGAGTGTAGTTGAAGGCAGAGAAAAAATAATGACAAATCAGGGTCCCAACTCCCAAACCAATATATTAAATCCTAACACAGGCTCTAGTTGCCATGTAGGCCAGTTGCATCCTCATTAAAATTTTTGGTTGGCATTCAGTTGCGAATGTCTCAGGGTCACTTTGAGCAGGCCGATCCGAGCGCATAAGCGTGGTCCAGCGTGCACAAGGCAGCTGTCAGGCAGACATTGATGGATGTGCTGTGGAAACATACTTGGAGTTCGAGCTATGTCCTTCCCTGCAAGTACTTTGGCACGCTGCTCAACCAACGGGAAGGCTCATAAAAATAAATCCAGGGTGTACACAGCAACCTAAGAGGGTGTAAAATAATACGCTGCATCAAAGGTCCTTCTGCCACAACACTGTTCTCATTATGTGATTTATTTAACAAAAGATACTGGTATCCTACTGAAGGCCATGTATTCATACAGTACATTCTATTTGTTCCCTTCCCGAGATAATGAGCTAATTTTGTCTAGATCTCAATAAAACTACATTCTGTTATCTCGAGATAATGACAAAAATGACAAAACACAATACTTTGTTTTCCTGGGAAAACTAAATGATTGCTTTTAGAATCATTGCAGAAAAGATATTAGTCTGTGTAGCCATGTCCCAAAGGCTCTGATAGGTGGCACCGCATCCACCAGTCATGAAAACAGTGGGTAAAATGCCAACATACACCGTAGTATAGCAGGGGACATTTTCTTGTGGGAAAAATGATTGAATTCATATTTTTACCGTATTGTTAGCATTGACTTACATTGAAATGGGCGGCTGAAACAACAGCAGTAGCAATATTGTGCAGCCTCATCAACAAGGCCGGAAAACTAGCCTCAAAAACTATGCCTGGTTTTGGCCACCTGGTATAAACCTGTACCAAAGTGATGAGAAACGTGTGGAGAACGAAAGGAACTGTTCATGATCCAGGGCACCCACCTCACCTTTGAAATGTGGTGGAGGTGGTGTCATGACTTGGGCACGTATGGCTACCACTAGCACTGGCTCACTTGTCTTCATTGATGATGTACTGAAATATCTTCTCAAAAAAGCGGAATGTACGTGACTGGCCAACTGATTCACCCATCCTGAAACCAATTGAACATGTGTTGAACATGCTTAACCCCTTATAGGTGGATGCAACCTTAACTCTTATCTCCCTTAACAGACAGATGTGACATGCACGGTATATCTCCCTTAACAGACAGATGTGACCTCCGCGTTACATCTCCCATAACAGATGGATGCGACGCCAGCGTTGCATTTCATCATATGACCATTTTTCAAGACACATGACCGTTGAAATGCGTTGTGATTCCTATGCCTTTCTATGGGTTTTCTATAGGACATCTTAGTCCATAATGGATTAAGACAAGACTGAAAGCAAAATACCCCAGAAACAAACAGGAACTAAAATAGCTGCAGTACAGGCCTGGCAGAGCATCAGCAGAGAAGATACCCAGCATCTGGTGGTGTCTATAGGTGACAGATTTCAGGCAATCATCAAATGCAAATGATTTGCAAACAAAAACTAAATATTAACATCTTCATCTTTTCATTTCAAATGCTATTTTTGCATTTAAATGTATATGGTGTGGCTCATGCTGTAGTATCATTTATCTATGACTGCATTATGCCTTGGTGCCAATAAAGGAAGTGTCCTGCTCAGGTTATTCTTTGATAGCAGCAGTCCAGATCCTGTTTTCATATATTCATTCCCCACATGTCTATTTTTCTTCTGTGGTGCCTCACCTGACATAGACTGTCCTTATAGTGCTTATTAAAATGTCTGATACGAATACATTGGATGCACAGCCACAAATCAACAGCTTAGTTGCTTTTAAAATAATGCATTTTTGTTGGCTGGCAGACATTATCAAGAGTTTTTAAGCCAAGTCCATCATGCCTCACAATTCTAATTCAGTGTAATAAAAATGTAGCTTATCTTTTAAAAAGCCCTCCTTTTCGATTCCAATTTACCTGGTTGCCATAGCAACCATCTTTGAAGCAGAAACAGTCTCTATTCATTGCTGCCTTTAAAATTCACCCCTAAACAGAGCATTTAAAAGATGTGAAGACTGAAGCAGAAAAGCAGAAGAAAGAAAAATAATAATTACGATTTAGGCCGTTGATTAACTCCTGATTGAAGGCGCATAGAGCAGAATGAACACTGCTGCACAACAATAGAAAGGATGAAAGATGTGTGCCCATGCAGTGTTATTCATTATGTTCTACTGTATAAACCATGTAGCATTATATGCAGTCTTCAATGAATACACTGTGTTCTATGGACCTTTCATGCACTGTAATATGTTGTCTAAAATGGATATTCCATACAGGGCTATGTTTTGGTTTGTGTCGTGTTCTATGTAGTGTTATATTAAAGCAATAAGGCACAATAGGCTGAGGTATGTAATATACAGTGCCCTCCAAAAGAATGGTAATGGTACAGTGAAATTATTTGTGGCATTTACATTCTTGCACTATTTTGTCTTAACTGACAGGTGTTAGCTGTTGCTCAGGTGTTTCTTTCGGCTTGGATTGTTCACAAATAAATAGCAGTGAGCGTCTAGTCTTTAGTCTTTGTTTTCATCTATGGAGATTGCATTACATTACATTATTGGCATTTGGCAGAGCGACATACAGTTGATTAGACTAAGCAGGAGATAATCCTCCCCTGGAGCAATGCAGGGTTAAGAGCCTTGCTCAAGGGCCCAACGGCTGTGCGGATCTTATTGTGGCTACATCGGGATTAGAACCACCGACATTGCATGTCCCAGTCATTTACCTTAACCACTACGCTACAGGCCGCCATATTGCATTTGGATTTAGAAGACATACACCATCATGAAGACCAGAGGACTAACTAAGAACAGAAGAACAGCACAAGAATGAAAGTAACCACCTCAGGTGTATACACACACTTTGGCCAAGGAGGACAACTACAGTTGTTCACAGACAAATCCTAAGAGCTGTGAATGAAAACCCTAAAGCAATGGTCAGTGACATCACCAGAAATCCAGGGGGGCAGGTATGAAAATATGACAAGCCACCATACACAGAAGACTTTGAAGTGCAAACCTCTCATCAGCAGCAAGAACCTAAAGCCCACATTAGAATTCACCAAAAAATAGTTTCAAAGGTCAAAGGTCAAAAATAAAAATCTGCTAAACTGATGGAAAGCCAAAAGTGTGGAGGAACAAAGCATACCACCTCATCTGTGAAGTATGAAGGAGGTGCCATGGCTTGGGCATGCATGGCCGCTTCTGGAAAACTCGTCTTTATTTCGGATGTAACAGAGAATGGCAGCAGCAGCATGAATTTGGAAGTGTACAGACAGATTTTGTTTGGCTACATACAAAGAAATTCCTCCAACCTCATCGACCAGCACTTCTTCCTCCAGCAAGACAATGGCCTTAAACACACTGCCTATCCAACCAAAGCATTCATCAATGGTGAAAAAGCGAAAAGTTTTGGACTGGCGGCCGGCCTAGTCAGTCACCTGATTTAAATCTAATAAAGCATTTCACTTGCTGAAGAGGAGACTGATGACTGAAACCCCACAAAACAAAGGCCAGGAAAGAAGATAGACTTGATGCAGTTTTTTTCATTTTGAGGGTTATGCAACTAAATTTTAGGATTTATTGCTCTGATTTATGTAAAGTTCATCAATTACCTTACTTTAGCACAGCTGTAAATGGGCGGACTCAACACAAAAACAGCAGTTGCTGCAAAATGTTAAAACACATATGGGTGTTCAAATATGAAATAAAAGCTGATTCTGTACTTTTGTCTCTTGTACTTTAGATCTCAAATCGAAATGCCATAAGCATATAACAAAAATAAACATTTACTGTACCTCTACCATACTTTTGGAGGGTACTATGTAATCACAGCAAATACATGACAAGCTGTGGAGAGGCTGCAATCACTTTCACAGTGACTACAGTATATTCATTACATACATTCATTACATTCATTACAATTGCTGGAAAGTTTCAACACTTTTATACCTAGCAAGCAGTTTTATATCAGCCATGCTTATTTCAATGATCAGTAACACTTAAGTCTTTGCAGGTTATTATATTACTTCGAAGAGCAAACTGTATTTGTTGTCAGAGCAGCATATGGACCAATCATGGATTTGATCTATCCATTTTGTTATATGTCTGCCATAACAATTCCATTCAGTGTCATACAGAATTGTCAAGTGTCAAGATGAAGCTTCTCATAACTGGAAGATGGACCATCCTGCCCAATGCTTTCTGCGAGAAGAACAGACAGGCCAGTCTTTTTCACAGTGGACTCAGCCATTTTCTGCATCATTAAAAATGGTATGTTTGTTGGCCATACAAACAGGAAATGGATTATGTGAAAAACAATTGAATCTTTTTCACATCTTGGACCAGTACTGAAAGCACATTGTAAGCCATTACAGGAATTTGATCTGTAAAGTTGGACTTATGTGGGCTTCGAAACATTTAGCAATGATGAGATTTTATCTATAATGCATTGAGTTTTTATAAAAGAACACATGTTCTCCTATATATTGTTTGGCTCACAAAAAATATTATAATTTGTTTTCATTTCATGCATGGCAAAGCAGTATTGCATAAGTCTGTTTTCTGTTTTCCACCAACCCATTTACTTTTCAGACCTTTTACAGCATATCACCAAAATCTCAAATAAGACTTCAGCATTTTAGAAACTCACACTAGAGATAACACATCTCTCATTCCCAATGTGCCACTGGCCTTCATATTAGCCACATCTCTAGAAAAAAAATGAGAAAGCAAAACTTTGTGAAGCTATCTCATTGTAATGCTTAATGCTTTGGCTGGAGGACTTGAGCTTTCTGTTGTGATGGCTGGAATAGACTGTGCAGCAAGATTAATACTGTACCTCTGCTGTCGTATGGGGATGACCAGCTCATCAGATTCATTCTTCTCCCCTTTATATTCCCTTATTCCCTTAACCATGTATCCAAAAACCCCAGGCAATACTTTTAATTCCAAGTGATGATGAGATTTACAAATAAACTCATTACATCATACTCAAGTAACTGCTCTGCAAACATGCAAAGCATGGACACTGGCCCAACCCAGCCAAACCCTAAATATACCAAACTAAACTGAACCATTTCATTTTCACATCCATGAACTTAGCCACGACTGTTCAACTCCCATTAATGTAAAGCTTATTTCTACTCTAAAAATGCCACAGGAATTTTACAAAAATACCAGAGATGGGATTATTACTACTTTGCAGGGCTTGGTTGTTCATTCATTTTGCAGGTGGGTGCGGTTCTTCTCTCTTCATTGTGTGCTGCTTTCTACAGAATGGCTTCTACAGAGTGTCCTTCTGCAATCAATATTCACAGAGGCAATATGGAATGAGTTTCATTTGACAAGCTCATCCGTGTGTGACAGCCTCCAAATGAATAATCATTTACAGAGGGTGAGGGGGCTGGGTGCGCTTGGCGGAGCGACCATTTTGGAGACGGGTACAATGGATGGGCTTCGAAAAGATTCTTCAGACAAAATATTTTGTCCCTAGTGCACATGTCTGGCAGGGTCTACCAAGTGCAGCCTGAAAGGGTCACCGATTACTTGCATTCACACAATTGGTTAGCGATTTAGTCATGGTTCAAATGGCTCTTTTCTATTTAAAAACTTCTCAGCTATCGAATGGCATGCCGTGTATTTCACACGCAGCCTGTGGATTGAGTGTCGTATCTTGATGGCGAGTCACACCAATGACATAAACCCACCAAATGGTTACCTAGCAGCCCACACGCATCAGCGTCCACTTCCTGGTTTTAGTATCTAAAACGTTCGCAAAGTGCAGTGACGTAGGCTTTTTGAAAAGTCCCTAACCCCTCCCCCTCCACATCCTTTGGTCAACTCTGTGTTTAGCAACGTCATCCGATAATTATGCAAAAACATGTCATGTCGTGTGGGAAAAAGCTAGGCAAAAGCAGTTCGACTATTAAAATATTGTACAATGTGGGCCTAACGGGAGTTTACAATTTGGTTGGGTTCATGCTGGTAGTGGATGCTGCGAGAAAAGGTTCACACTGTACCATGTTTTAATGGTTAAGTGAAAATGTCATGACAGCACCCACCTACAAAAGGACCACACAAAACACTCTTTGAAAAGACAGATGGCGATCAATGCAAACAAGCGCACTCAAATTTATAGTCTCATGAGAAGGAATCCATTACCAGAGACACTACTGCAAGTCAAATCATCTGCATATGCCTTTTTTATTCGCTGAATTAGAAGCACCCTTCTGAGAGCTTGCAATAGGAAAAGTCACATGGTTGAATTTTATACATCAATACAGATTGTGCTTTATTAGGCTGAAGCACATTAAGATAATTACAAGCCTCTTAATACACATGGTAGATAACTCACAACACTAACTTTATCATTGAAACTAACTCGGGAATTAACAGGAGGACTGCATCCTGCCTCAAACAAACAGGGATTATTATTACAGCGGTGTGCTCATGAGGAGAGACTGAAACACTGAAGCAAAACTCCTCCTGATTCCATGATTGACACCAGACTTTATATTAAACTTGTCCTGCATTTGATGAGGGAGGGAGACCCCAATTTCACTGCAGTTTGAAGTATTTAAGTAGTATTCATCTGAATTTAGTCACAACATAAATACACTCGCCGAGCACTTTATTAGGTATTTATTACCTTGAGTTATTGTTTTAGACTTCTACTGCTGTAGCCTATCCACTTAGTTATTATTCATTGTGTGTTCAGAGATGCTCTTCTGCATATCACTGTTGTAATGTGTGGTTATTTGCATTACTGTCACCTTCCTGTCAGCTTTGACCAGTCTGGCCATTCTCCTCTGATGTCTCTCATTAACAAGGCCTTTCTGTCTGCAGAACTGCTGCTCACTGGATTATTTTATTTTCCCCACCATTCTTTGCAAACTCTAGTGACTAGAATGTATGAAAATCCCAGGTGATCAGCAGTTTCTGAGATACTCAAACCACCCTGTCTGCCACCAACAATCATTCCACAGTCAAAGTCTCTTCGATCACATTTTTTCCCCATTCTGTTGGTTGGTGTGAACATTAACTGAAGCTCCTAATTCGTATCTACATGATTGTATGCATTGCACACCTGCCACACAATTGGCTGATTATTACACCTACTTATTCATGTGATTATCTAAAGTTATAATGTTCCTAATAAAGTATGCGGTAAGTGTATAATACTGCATATTATTTAGCTCAGTACTGCAATTTAAATGTGAAGACTTCAATGCAAATTGAAGCATTCTTTATTTCAAGTGCCAGTACAATAAACAGTAAGAGAATACACTGTTTCAGGTCATGTTATTTTATTATCCTGATAGCAGACACGGTAATATACGTTTAAGAGAACCCAAGAAGAATTCTCACTGCTGAACTGAGGACATCTGAAAGTGCAGGCAGATGGTTCTCTGGACCTGTACGTTAAATGAAAGTTACATTCACAAGTGCCTATACATGAATTATTCCCAGCTGCAGTGCCTGATGTCCAGTTACCTTCACAGGAACCCCAGATGATGATTCACTCTCAAACTACACAAATGAACTGCTATGGAAAGTCCGGCTTGTTTTCTTTGGAAGGGTGGCCTCCCTGCATGACACAAGGAGGCTTTTGGAGGAGTATGAGGTTTATGCTGTTTTTCCTTACTGTGGTTTTAAGCAACAGAGAGGCTATTTATGAAGGCATTGACTGGACAGGTCTTGCAGTGAGAGAGTGATGCCTCCATGGGACTGAATGGATAAGAATACAGAGGATTGAAGATCACGCCCTTGTTGCTTTGTTAATCCATCCATAATTTGTTACACTGCCCAGTTAAGTGCATAGTTCCGAAAGAATATCACATCTAAGGTTCTGCCTGCCTCAACATTACCCCCCTTTTACAACCAGACACAATTTCTGACAAAAACGGTAATATAATAGAAAGACAATAACCCTCCTGAATGATTAGACACAAGCTGGCAAACTGTGGTGATTGGATTGCTGTAATTTTATCATAGGTCTTTATTATTCTTTCAATCCTGGCAGGGCCATGTGAAGCTGCAGGCAGCTGGGTTAAAGGCAGCTCGCTACACATCATTATCACTTTGACAGTTTCTACCAAGGAAGAAAAACCCAGCTGTCTGCAAAATAATGTATTTTTTTTATATAATTCTTTCAGTTAGGCACCTGCCGTTCTGTTCGTTCCCTCTTGTCATCCTGATTTGATCACTCAGGGGAACAAACTGATTATTCAGTGGGGCCTGGTTGGCTTTAGTTGCTGAAAAAGATTGCGTACAACCTAAAATTAAGAAATAAGGCTGACATAAGAACATTTAAATGGTAATACTTGGTTAGACAGTCATAAAGAACATACACTCAGTGAGCAATTTATTAGGTAGACCTGTACACCAGCTTGTTAATGCAAATATTTAATCAGCCAATCATGTGGCAGCAACTAAATGCATAAAAGCATTCAGACGTGGTCAAGAGGTTCAGCTGTTGTTCAGACCAAATGTCAGAATGGGAAACAATCTGATCTAAGTGACTTTGACCGTGGAATGATTTTTGGTGCCAGACAGGGTGGTTTGAGTATCTCAAACCGCTGATCTCACGCACTAGTATCTGGTGCAAAAACAAAAAGCATCCAGTGAGCAGCAGTAATGCAAATAACACACATTACAACAACAACTGGTCTGAACACACAACGCCTCAAGTGACGTTGACTTCTACAGCGGTAGAAGTCGAAAAAATAAGTCTAATTAAAACCTAATAAAGTGATCACTGAGTGTATAATGCTTCATCTTAATGTGAACATACTGAATTTCACAATTTTCATATATCAAAAACAATCTATTCTGTTCTAGTCTATTATAACAATTGTGATTATTAAATATATTCTGAGATTCTTTAATATTTTAAATGTACTGAAAATTGAAATGAGAAACAGCACACTACATTATAGAGTATGTTTCATTGACTGCTAACGGGCAAAGTTTAAATTCATAAAGAGTCGGTTAAAACCTGGCTGGCTGTCTTCACTACCCCAGATATTACATTAGCTGTGCCTCCTGCTCGTTCTGTGCCATTACTGCCCACTAAATACTTCCCAGAAAGAAACTGAAATTTACACTGTGTTGATCACTCCACAACCAAGACAGCCTTGAACAAACACCCTAGTCATGGGGAATGTTCACACCCTAATTAGAGACGTTTAACTGTGCCGGTGATACAATCAGCCCATGTAACTGCTGGAGATAAACACTTCCTCTCGCCTCATAATTGCACTCCACTCCCTCCCTATTCATGGCCTTCTTAGGGCACAAAGGAACAACCTGTGAATGTAAATGTATCTCCATATCAGAGTCCAAGCTTTCAGCCATTTTGTGCTCTTGTAAATGTGGCTGTCATTGATGCTGCTGGTCAAAGGCATACGTCACCAACACTGGCCTTTACAGTGTAATGGGGGCAAGAATCGCAGTTGTTATCCTTTGTACTTTGCAGTAGTGGTAATACCTGTGTACAAAGGGAACATATAACAAGCATATTAATTTGATGTTCTTTGCAATGGAAAATCACAGATTCAAATGGTTATTACCAATTCAATTCCACCAAAATAAGTAG
This sequence comes from Conger conger, assembly GCF_963514075.1. Lineage (NCBI taxonomy): Eukaryota > Metazoa > Chordata > Actinopteri > Anguilliformes > Congridae > Conger > Conger conger. Next base: position 45,763,608 of record NC_083761.1, on the reverse strand, counting down.
TTTTACAGATATGAATAGGAGGCAGCCAGAACCAAAACATATAACCCACTTAATTCTTTAGAGAGCTTTAGATCTTAACCCTTCGAAGCAGATACAACTGAATGTGAATGAAACGTAGAATCACTGGCTTTGTTTGCTACAACAAGCACAATGCAATTGTATGCAATAAATCATTCAAAGAAATCATTCAGAAAAAAATGCATGAATAATTAAGTGTAAATCATGAGCATGCAAGCTCTTCTGCTTTCAGTTTAACCAACTAATTTGGATTTTTTGCTGTTAGTAAGCAACTCGGTACCTTCTAGGAATTGCTCACTTCTCCATTCATCTTTATATATGGAAGTCCAATACGCTTATCAGAAAGGCCGATCAGCCGCTGTTATTCACAGTCCTGTCCTCACAAGTTGGTGATTTATTGCTCAGCAATGCCTTTGAAATTCAATAACACTCTGTAAACCAACCCAAAATCCTACAACATGAGCACACAAATGTGCCATGTTGCACTTTTATAACAATATGAGACTTGCCAGCCTAGTGTGAACAGACATGGAACAATCTTTAAGTAGCCCTGGCGACCGAGTACCGGCGTACCAAGTCTGAGAGCTCCTTCAAAGGAACAAAGACATCACAGCTTTCACACACACATATAGTGCAGGTATCCCATCACACAAACAAGCTGCAGCAGCTGTAATCATTTCCCCCTAATCATTGTGATGTGCTCCCTTAAACTCTCTCCCCATCTCTTCAATTCATTCCAGCTCAGTTCAATTCAATCAGCTTCACTGGCACACGGAATGGGACATCTGCATTACAGAGGCATTTGGACCAGGATTTGACTTTCAAAAAGATATAGACTTTCACAAAATATAACGCATTTCAAAATACAATATTAAAACAGAAACCAATCTCACGTTCATAATCTTCACCTTTCTATTTTTCCATTCTTTCAAAAATCTTTCCTTTACCTATTTTTAATATCAGTTTTTCCTGAAGGTTATATTGGCCTTGAGGGCATAGAAAAGGCTGGGAGGGCCCACTCCATTTCCAGAATAGCCATTTCCCGCCAGAATAAACCCATTTTAGTGCACTGACCCACCGATGTTGTGCTGTTCTTTCCAATTGACAGGAAAAGACGAATATTGTTCTCTGTCATTTGTCACGGCAGCTGCCGCCGTTATTTAAATGTCAGCATGGCAGGAGCGTGAGAGTAGACTAGTATATCTATATACAGTGCTGTGCATAAGTATTTGGACGGTGGTACAATTTATGTTCTTTTCGCTGTGTACTCGAGCAATTTTGATTTGAAATGAAACAATGAATCAGAGTTATTGTGAGTTAATCATAGTGTAGATTGTCCTTTAGTTTGAGAGTATTTGCATCCATATCAGGTTAATTACATCCCTTTTTATACACAGTCCCATTTTAGAGGACAAAATATAAGTTGGCTTCTCAGCTGCTTCTTAATAGTCAGGTTTATTCAATTGCCTGTTCAGTGCAGGTATAAGAAAGCATTCAGTATATAGTTTGATCCAAGGTGTTTGATTTACTTTGGAGTCTGTTATTTGCATTTCTCAAAATGAGGCCCAGAGTTGTGCCAATGACAGTCAAGGAAGCCATTATGAGGCTGAGAAATAAGAATACAGTCAGACACATAGGCTAAAACAATAGGCTTTCCAGGAACACAGTTGATGACACTCACTCTCACACACTCACACACACACACAAAACTAGCTAGTGAGCTAACTGTAATTTGGGAACCGATACGTTAATTACTCGACCATCACGAAAAGAGGTCTGTCATTTTAATGTCTTAACCTATGACTATATTATTATTATTACTTTATAAGTTCACTGGTTAAATGCAGTACGCAGTGGCCTACATCTTGCTATAAACCAAGGTATTGTATTCACGGTATATTGTACATAAGCACTTTGGTAGCTGTCTAATGAATACAAGTAGTATGATAGTTAGTTGCTTTATAAACTGTTGATGAAGGCAAACAAAATGGTATAGCTAGCCCATGGTATAGCTAGCCCCCCACCCCGTAATTTCTAGAGCACAAAATTACATATTTTAATGCTTTGACAGATACATATGCTTATTAGCAGAGCTATAAGCAGTTTAAGTAAAGCTGGGTTCACAGAAGCCAGACCACTAGACCACTGCTCCTTTCAATGTCCCCTCATTGATATGGACTGAATGTAAGGTAAACTCACTGTACTGCCCAAGTGTTTTCGATAAGCATTAGAAAAGGTACATTAGTAATGCAGTCATTACAGAAATCATATGCTTCCCCAAATATCTGCTTGTGGTTGAAGTGTAGTGGCTAAATGTGCCTTGGGAACACGTTATCCTCCATGTATATCAAATGAGTAACTGTGTAGTCTATCTCCATCTACCTTGGCCTGAGAATGATTTCTGAAACAGTACCCTGACTACAGCAGACACCAGGAGAAAACTCCTACACTTGAAGGAAGCTATGCAAGAATTCACATACAGCAATAAATAATTTCAAGGAGGGATCAACAGGCTATTGTATGAGTCATCCAGGAACACATCCACCAGCAGAAAACACGTCAACATCCCGGTGTCTGTGGGTTGCTTGTACAGAGATCTCACATACAGCACATAATAAACACAAGAACACTCAAGAGCATAATGCAACAGAAGTTGCATTTCCTGCCCTGAGAAAGGAACTTTGGAGCCTGCTATTGGCCAAAGAGAATGCAGCTCAGTGAATCTCCCATGGTGTAACTTTACTCATATTCTCTAGACACAAAAGGTTGTCTTCCACAGTCACAACATAGATGTATTGGTTTACTGACCTAACTGCCAACTGCTACAATAACTGTATGCTTTTTATGAACAGCCTATAACTCCTCACATATTATATAACCGCAATAAAATCTGAGGTAGCCTCAGCTTCATGCAGATAAATTCATAAATTAATCACGTTTTGGAGAATGAAAAGTGAAATATCCCCAAGACAGACTCACCACTTTTGCCATTATCCAGGGAATTTAATACTATGTTTACTGCTTAGGTCAGACAATGTGAATGTTGGCATTAATAAATTAAATCAAGTGTGTCCAAACCCCAGGATAAATTAACCATAATTAACGTACTATATTCAGATCAACAGTAAATGAGTACGTAAAATCAGACTTTGATATACTGTGTTTGTGAAACAAATTTCGGGACGCCATAATATTTAGGACATATTTCATATTTGATTTGTATTAAAGTAATCATGTTTAGTACTTTGTCACATATCCTTTGCATGCAATGACTGCCTCAAATCTGTAACCCATAGACATCAGATGCTGAGTATCTTCTGTGCTGATGCACTGCCAGGCATGTACACCAGCCAACTTCAGCTTCTGCTTGTTTCAGGGGCCGGTTACTTAAAATTTTCTCTTCAGCATATGAAGCAAATGTTTAATTGGATTCAGATCGGGTGACTGACTGAGTTTTTGGCTTTGAAGAAGTCCTTGGTTGCTTTATCAGTATATTTCGGATCATCTTGCTGTCGGAGTTCGAGTTTGGAGGCATTTGCTTGAACTGGAGTAGATAAAAATTCTGTACACACCAGAAATTCTGCTACTGGCAGCCATACACACCCCCACATGTTTCGCAGATGAGGGGGTGCTTTGGTTTTGTTAGTGTCCTCACTTTGCTCTTGCCATTTGCCATCACTCTGATACAAGTGAATCTTGGTCTCATATGTCCAGAAGACATTATTCCAGAACTCCACATGCTCTTTTAAGTACTTCTTCGCAAGCTGTAAAATGGCCATCAAACTAGTGGTTTGCATCTTGCAGTGTAGCCTCTTTAGTTCTACTTGTGAAGTCTTCCACAGGAAGTAGTCACCGATATATCCACTTTGCGCCAGGGGAGGATTGTCTCCTGCTTAGTCTAATCAACTGAACATTGCATAAGAACGTCTGCCAAATGCCAGTAATGTAAATAAATAAATAAATAAATAAATAAATGTATGTTTTTTGTTTTTCCACACCATTCTCCGTAAACTCAAGAGATAATTAACTGATTTAAGTACAATTGTATTTCCAATTTCACACTGGTTGATTTTATTTACAATAATATGTTGACACCTAAAAAATGATTACTTAAGAAACATTGAAATATGATTTTCCCAAGTTTGAAAATAACATACAGATTATCTCTTGTTTATTATATGCAGCCTTTTTTCTTCATTTTTATCTGGTGTAATAACACTATATACAGTCAGTGAGCACTTTATTAGGTAATGATTCTACATTCAAAATGATTTATTCTTTGACTGAGTCATTACATTCCCAGAACTGAGGGGGATATATTTTGCTATATTCAACCCTTTATCATATGCATATTTTGTGGACAAAGCTGCAAATGTGGACTGTTATTAGGTATTAGACTTATTTTTTAGACTCAAGTCTTCTGCTGCTGGAGCCTATCCACTTAGATGTTTGACAAATGTGTTCAGAGATGGGCGTCTATTCATATCCCTGATTGGCTGATTAAATATTTGCATTAACAAGCTGGTGTACAGGTCTACCTAATAAAGTGGTCACTGAGTGTATGCTCAGCTGCCACTAGTTTTCAGGAGGTAGCGGTTGATAGGGTGTTGTACATGCATCACTGTACTATTTAACCACTTTCACAACTGAACATAATACAGTACACTCTTCTTGACCCTCTCCAATCTGGATGTATTTCAACATTCTTTCTGCCTTCTGTTTTAATCAACACTAGAGATCACTTAATTATTTTTCTGCTTTCACTGATATGGATAATCTCTCCCTGCACCTTACCCTCCTCCCTCTACCAACATTGTCCTATTTTGGTCCATTTTTTCTACATGTTTTTCCCCCTAACTACCTTTCTGAACAGATGGTTAACTTAATATCTTCTCTCTTTAGCTAAAAATGTTGGGTTTTTCATTTCCTCTCCATTTTCTTGTCAACATATTTCTCTCGTGGCTCCCCCTTGTTTCTGTTTTCATTCAGTATTAGTAAGAGTAAAATACATTCCTTCCTGATGCATAGATTGGCAAAGTGGCTTGATAAATATAATTGACTTATTTTCTGGCCTTCTTCCTCATGCTCATGAGCTACATTCTTCTCATTTAAATGGGTGAGTTTGCTCCCTTTCATCAGCATGCTACTTTACTTTCCCTCTTCAGACACCCTGGTGTGGCCCATTATCATCGCCATCCCCATGGTCTTGCTTTCTGCTGTGTTAACATTCTGTTTCTTCTTAAATGTATTGCTTTTTCCATCTTTATTACTATGTTCTTCTGTTGCTAAATCTGTCTTCCCTTCTTTTCTTTCCTCTGGTGATGGAATGAACAGCCCAAGCAAACGCTAATGTAATTTATTTTAAAAGTGAGCAACCATGAAGTGGATATATTGGTTGAATGCTCCGATATAAAATTCTTAGTTTTCAATTTCGAATGCACAATATTTTCAAACTACAATATTTTTTTCCCCAGTCAGAAAAATGGAACCCGCCAACGCAGTGAGTAAGAGTGAGTTACACACTACTGCTGAATTCCATCAACCTTTGACGGGCGGCGGGTGTTAATATGAAGACCTGGATTAATGCATAAACAAACAGAAACCAAATCTTGACCTAAAATTTTAAAAGGCAACTTCAATCAGCATGCACACTATTTTCAGGAAAAATGTTATAGCTGCATGATGCATGTTATAATATATAATAAGAGTGTGAGAAGTTTTGTTTTGCTTGGGCTACTTGACCAAGTCAGATTGCTTTTTTAGAGCAATTGCCAAACTGCAAGGCAAAACCTCTGTGACCACAACTTAAGATGGCTGAGTAGCAGACTGTCAGTAACTTTACAGCTACAATTCCGTGCTCAACGCACACGTTTTAGAGCTGACACTATTCAAATTAATGTGTAAAAATGTTTTTCAGGTGGATTTGTATGGAACGTTTGATGAGCCCCACTGAGATAGCTCATTATTATTCTTAAAGAGTAAGCTACCTGCAGCTGTGGGTAACTTAGCCTATCGATGGTTGTGTTTCAATGTCGATTTTGTGAGCAAAGCCGTCAGGCAATCCAAATGCACCATTTATAAAAGTGCAAACATTTAATAATTTTGAAGCTCTAAAACTAAGAAGGTTGTGTTCAGTAAATCTTTTTGATCTTGAAAATTTGAACACACAGCAAACATTAGCCTAAGTTATAACAATGGAGATGATTTGTGTTTCATCATGTTGGTATCGTAACCTAGATTGGGTTATTTTGACTGCTCATAGAGAGGTAAAGCAGATGTTTCAGGAATGATACTTCTGTTATACTGCTCCCTACTAAATAGAGCGGCATAAGCTAAATATAAGCAAACTACATAGGGTTGAAGTCTGGGTTCAAAGTATGTGATTTAAATTCATAGCTGTATGTTGAATACGATGGGATTTAAATTAGTAAAATGTCCTGTTTTGCGTTTTTAGATAGCCGGGCTAATGCTTTCCCTTTCATGGTGGGATAAGAATGTCTAGGGATATCCCCAAGACAAGACATTAAAAACAGTACGGGAGAGAACTAGGCGGTCTCCCAGCTACGGCATAGCCCACCTAGAACTGTAAACAACAAAGTGAAAACTAAAATATACACAAGACATCTAGTCTCTAATTCAACTGACGAAGCAGGATTACTTAAATAGAGACAGGTATACATGAAACACATTAACCCTCAAATTCAACTGATGAAGCAGGCATGCTTATACAGAGGTAGGAAGTGTACACGACCAGTAGTGGGGGTCTCACGCACAGAACCCTGGGCTTATCGGCAAGTTCGCAACGCTCTCCTCTGAGAGGGCCAATACTCCAATGACCATGTACACCACTTGACTTTAGGAAAGTCAGCAACCAGAGATCCACCGGACCATCACCTAGGCTCAACTGACAATGCAGGAGACAAGGGTTGTCAAACACAAAACCCTAGGCTATCGGAGGTTCGCAAAGCTCTCCACCGAGAGTAGCGATCCCTCCAACAATCATGCATTTAGTCTTAGTGGAAAACATCACAGAACTGCACTAAGAAGGAAATGAAAAGCATAAGCATCTTGGGCATGAGACTTATGTAATAGTTACAAAATGGTTCTTCAAGTACAGCACAATAATAATTTAATAATCAGCTAAGACAATTTTAAAAGTCAGTTCCACTTCGGACAATATTGTTGCCGCTACAGATAATCACTGGGAGTTTGTCCCAGTACGGGAGCAAGGCAGAGGCTTACCTGGAGGAGGCAGACTAGCTGAGGTGTGTTTCGGGGTCCAGACAGACACGTGGCCACAGCAAGTCATAAGAAAAAGGTGAGATCAGCCAACCTACGTGCTCTTAAGTCACATGCAGTGCAGGGAACCACCACCAGGTGCCTAGCCTCCTCTGGGGCACACAGCCATCGCTAAAGAACAAAACAAAACCACCAGTTGGTACCATGCACCAAAGGGAAACTTAAACATGCACAGAAAGAAAATAATGAAGAACCAGAAACAAATCAAAAGAGAAAACAATTCAAACTAGAGACAACACAGCAGCGTTCTCACTCATCATTGACTGACAAGCAATGGATGCGTGGCCTCGAGCTCCCTGCAAGATAAGGCGACAAAATTACAACCCGGAAGTGTACAGCCTAAGAACTTTTCTTTCGTGGCTTTGTTTACATACCGACAGTGAGGTTGCACAAATAAAACGATGTCCTGGCTAGCGATGCTACCGGGATGACGTGGGCTACACAAGATGAAAATAAACAATTGCACCACAACAATTACAATTGTTTATAATGCACAAACTGACTGGAGACTGAAACCTGCAATGAGAAATGTCGAAGTAACAAACAAGCCCTGAGTCTCAGAAAGATTGGGCTTCAGAAATACCTGTTTGCGATTACCCACTCTTCGTGCAATCAGTGATTCCCGACTATATGAGGGAGACATGAACATGATAAGAACACCCTCTCGCAGCCCCAATAGGTAATGCCCAACCAAGGCAAGTGAACATGTCAAGTACAGGATAGATAATGTCATCTTTGTTGTTGTGCTTGGTACACAAATCTCACTGTGCATTTGTAATTATGATATATTTTGCCAACTGCATGTCGATCATTTGCTGAAGACACAAAGCCTTGTCATTTTGTGGTTGCAGAACAATTGAATGCTTCATTTGCAGAAGTTGTCGCTGCTGCAGTCTATGATGAAATGCGCTAGCATAGCATTTAGCAGTATACCAGAAATGCAATTCAGTGGGACATCCGCTTCGACATCTCTCAAAAGACACCAGCAGCAGCCAGGTGAGATTAGACACTTGCTCGCTGACTCTTCTTCCTAGACCATTGAAGTACTTGTGGATGAAGGGATATTTGAAATTTAGACTAGAATGACATCCTTTAAGATATTAATATTTTATCCTCTAGTTAAGTAGAGCTGCTTGCTTTCTTATGATCGTCAGTACAGTGAGAGAGAAGAGGGAGAAACAGTGAGGAAAGTGAACAGATAGATGATCAAATTGGTGTGCGTATAACCTGTGCCGATCTTCACCACAATTCTCGCTCGGTGTTGTGTTTTTTAAATGATGGTTTTACGGAAATGGATTAACTTTCTGCACTATGAATGTATTAAATTAGAAAATAATTTGAAATAGAAGCATTTTCACTAATGTCTCAGACTTTTGAACGCCACAGTATGAAACATGAACTCAGCTACAAAATTGTGAAGATAAGATATGCACATTTGTCACATTTCTTACAGAAACGGTAGAAAACATCTGCATATCTTTTCGTCCGAATGCATCAGAAAATCGAAAATGAACCTATTCATATATGAGTGTATGTTCGAAAAAGCTCTTAGGATTATGCACTCTAAGTTGGAACTTTATTTCAAAATTTGGTTAACCAGAGCCCTATTAGCCTTGTTTGTCAAGGTTGGGGGACAGAGGAACCAAGCAGAGACTCAGGGGTAAAAAGAAAATGGCAGGTTTAATAAGGGGCAGACAGAGGGTAATCCAAAGAAAAGGCAAAGTTAAAAAACTGAGCGGTCAGTCCAAATAGGGCAGAGAAAATCGCAGTCCAAAGAGCCAGGCAGGAGTTGAAAAACTAAAATCCAGATCAGAACATAAAGACAGAAAACAGTCTTGGACGGAACAGAGCAAAACCTAACCCAAGGGAAACAAAACTGAAAAACTAGCAACCAAAGAACAAAACAGGCAGGCTTAAATGTACTAACAAATGAACTAAATGGAGCTGGGGAACAGAAATTAGGAACAGGTGAGGGTAATTGATGAATGACGGGAAGGAAGTCCAAATAGGGTGAAGGGCGGAGACATGTAAGAGAGAGAGAGGGAAAATAAGGACTGGAGTGAGAAAACAGGACATAGAAAAGGGAAAACAATAGAAGTGCACAGAAGTGACACCGTAAAATGATGTTTTCCTTTCTATAGCGCTTACTTATATCCATTCTGCTATGCGAAAGCAGCAATATTCCTAAACTGTCCGTCACCTGAATATTACATATTATACCTTAGGGTAGGAAACCCCGTACAAGAAGATCGAGATGTGTTAAATTAGCACTGTATTGAAATAACCATGTAATGCATTCACGCAACAACACGTAGTTGAAGACAGCCTTTAGTCTGGCAAAAAAAGAGTGATGTAATATTGTGATGTTGTCTCCTATCTGTTAGTAACATTACTGCAAACTGTTAGGACTGGCTACCGCTTATCCCTGTGCTTTGTCTACCATCTGTGGTTCTGAATTGGTTGTGCATGCGCACTGCAAGTATGTGTGTGGGCAACAGGTCTTAGTTACGCCACTGGTCCATCATCTTGCATAGGCTATGCAGTACACATTATGACTTTGCTATTCGCTTGTATAACAGCTGACATGCTTACACATCAGCAATGCTGGTATATTGTCATTTTAAAATAAAATAAATGGGTTCAGGTCTTCTGCTGCTCTATAAAGCATATTTGTGGCAGTCCTCTGTAAAAAGTGCTATACATATAAAATAGATTTGAATATAATTTACATCACAGGCTTTGCGGAAAGCTAACAGCGTTGTTAAGAGTGGTTACAGTTACTGTTTGTACATGATTACCATGCTTCCACACTGGAATAACTAATAAAATAATAAAAGAATGACTCTGAAAGCACAAAAAAGCATATTCAGTTCCTCTGACAATGATAGATGACATTGCCTTGTTTTTACCAGCTGCATGACATGAGGAGTTTGAAAGGAAATTTTCAAATAAAAGCTCTTTACTGATATATGCTTCCACAGTGGAGACATGTATAACCATGTAGCTTCTTTGTCATGCAGAAATATGCAAAGCATTTCACAAAGCTTTCTGGAGGAAAGGCACGAAAGGTCTGGCTCAACAAGGAACTCATTATCATAACACACCCAAAGTGCTTATTACGATTGTTAGCTTCTTAATGGGTTTGCTGCTCGGGCTGCACATTGGTCGGCAGCCAAAGGCACCTTCGGGAAGCGCAGTGCAGAAAACATTTTGACCTCTCATATGGAGTAACACAGAACGACTAATTAAAGGGCAAGATGATAAATGTACCTTGGCCTACTTATCCTCAAAGAAACCACATATCCATTATAGGAACCACACATAAGCATGCACACACGTATGGTCACACACAGAGTCACGGTCGCACGCTCGCTGGCAGTCACGTTTCTTACCTCAGAGGTAGGTGACTACCTGACCTTGAGCTTACGCAACTGTTGGTTTTAGATTGGCCCGATGTGCTCGTTTAAATGCTTTTAAAATTCAGTAATGAAATTAGGCCTAATCCTGTGTGGATATAGCCCGGAGGGCAGGCGTCTATCTTAACTGTCATCAGTTTATCCTACAGTCCAGAACATGCTACAGACTTCCCTACTATTTTTGCAGGACTGACGTGTATCACAGATCCCCATCATGTCCCTCAGCGAGGCCCATCTTCAGCAATAGAAGGCAGCTGCAAAGGGGGCCTCCAAGAAAAACACATTCCCGCAATGTCACTGCTGAGAGCTGCAGTCAAACTCACACAGGGCCACCGGGCTGTGTGAACAAGAAAAGCTAACTACTGCACTGCAGGATTTATTATTTTTTATTATTATATCTGGTTATGACTACTACTACTGCTAATTTAGATATTGTACAATACTCATCCAATTAATACATGTACTGTCTAACAAACTAGCAGTCACTTCACTTTAATTGGGCAGTTTAGATGAATCACATTACAAACTCGCTAATGTAATCTCCTAGCTTTCCGCGCTGTTCTATAACTTCGCCTTCCTATGCTATCCCTGATTACTTGCTTAGTTTCAGCGAAGTGTTCGCACCCGTTTGTTACCATCACTACGTCTTCACTCTATGCAAATGACTACTCCCTAATCTGGAGCCATATGTTTTACATGTGTGTTATGTGTATCCAGTCCGCGATTTCGTCTCCCCCTGTTATTGTATCATTACCCTATTAAGTTTCCCACCTTGTTTAGCCCACCTTTCTCCCGAGCCCCACCTAGATTGTCACCTTCCCTCATGCATTTAAACCTCAGTCTCCGCAGTAACCCGTCAGAACGTTGATCATTTTTGCAGTAGCCGATTCTTAGTAAGCCTGTTTTGATTGAGATTCCTTAAGACACCCTTTGCCTGACATCGAGTTTGCCTTTTCCCTTTTGTTTTGTTGGTTTTGATCTTCACTTCGTGTTTTTTGACCCTCCACTTGCCTTATCCCTTGTACCTCTGCATATGTGCCTTTTTGGATTTTTGACCTTGGATTGTTCTTACCACTTCTCTTGCTACTCGATTTGGCATTGTGTTTATTGGAATACTGGCTTGATTATTGGACTGTAATAAACAACGATTCTGATTATCACTTGGTCTACACTTAGGTCTCTGACCGAACGTAACAGATACGATGTTTTGGTACAGAGTGCTGGCTCGTTTTGAAACCCAAATTTAAGGACTATAAGCACAGGCAGAGAGTGAGTCAACATGTCATTGAGTCTTTTTTTAAATGATAGGAAGGGATTGGTCTTGTAACAACGTTTTAAATATGTCTTTAAAGTGTAGAAAGCCAGAGACATATTTGACACACTTGTAGTTAATTATTGACATAACTACAGCTAGTGCACTTTGAACCCTGAGCTTTTAAACACACTGGGGTTTGGAAAAACATCTGAACAATTGGCAAAACAAAGTGACTTTGTTCTCATTCAATCTTGGCAGTTACTTTTTTGATGACTCCATGGTGACTCTCCTGGTGGTCTTTGCCCCATCTGTGTTATGCTGAGCAGTTATTAGTCTACTGCCATTCCAGCATCTCATTTACTATCTGCTTTCCCAAACAGCCATTAATACTTGACTGTACTCAGCCGCATCACTTTCTCATTCAAGTTACTCTCAATTAAGAACTTAAAGTGTGTTTGTATAGGAGAATAGAACGATAGAACGAGGACCAACAAGTATCTTGTTCTATCAGTCAATTACATTATTTCATCAATTTTTTTTTTTACTCATCGCATAGCGCATATGATTTAGTAATACATCTTACGCATTACTTAAACCATTTATCATTTGGCTCAGGTCTGGAGCCTATTTCTCTAACCATGACACCATTTCCTAAATTGTTGAATAACTAGAACAAGGGTGTCCAATCTTATCCAAAAAGGGCCCAAGGTACTGTAGGTGCAGGTTTTTGTTTTAACTCAGGACTAATTCACCTGATTGCGCTTAAAGGTCAATGAAGACTATAATTAGTTCATTAGTTGAATCAGGTGCCGTAGTGCTGCGCTAAAACAAAAGCCTATGCCCACATCAGCCCTTTTTGGATAAGACTGGACCCCCCAACAGAGTTTGCAAATAAATTAAAACAAACCATAGTACCACCTAACTACACTAAATACTAGCATAAAATGGTACATGCATTACATTCAGTATCTAGCAACTTAAGTCACTTTTATCATTTGCCATCAATCTAAAAATATATGCTTTTTACAAATATCAACAACCCACACTTGAAACCTGTCTAATGAAACTGAAAAGCTCTGGTTTACTTGCTTAATGTAGCACTAAACAATGGCCTCTTTGTTTCTGTCAAGTTTGCATTACATTAACTCCCAAACTTACTATAAGAGGAGCAGGACAACTAAATCTGAGATATCATAGCTGAAGTGCACCATGGTGAAAAAAAGTTGATGAAATCCCAAAATGGTTCTTCACTTTGTATTTATTTTTTCCACAACGTAGGACTGACTTTGAGAGCCCTAGCCCAACCAAAACCATTTCCAAAAACCATCTGGTGCTATGATCAAAGCACAAAGGCAAATGGGTTGTCTTCTGGATTCATATTTTAGCCTCCTGGCCCTGGGTCTTCAATTATCTTAAATTGCTCCAGGCTCTAACAAGGTCAAGTAACAAAATTCAAGGGAAACCAGTCTCAGTAAAGATTTGGCAATTTCTAAAGCAAAAAAATATATGTGGAAATGCTTTCTGAAATAGGCAGAAGGGAACAACTGAAGCTGAGAGAGCTTATGGACAGGGAGACTGGAGCGTACCTGTACAGAGTTACTCTGTGAAGAGAGTAAAAGGCCCATGAAATTAGCTCTCCTGAAATGCGGCAGCATGTAAGCCCTCTCTCCCTCTCCTTCAGCGCTTTGATAGCGGCTTCATGGACTGTAACCGCAAGCCCCACCATGAGGCTGCATAACAACACAATACTGAGATACTGTAACAGCGTTCCCAGCGACAGTGGAACCCGTGTTCAACAAACTAGCCGTTTACACACCACAAACTCCCATTTTTAACTTCAGTGGTGTCTGACCAATTGGGAGCGCAGAATGGCCATCAGCAATTCCTTTATGAGTGTTGGCGTCCAGTACAAAGAACGAAGATACCCTGATGTGGTCAATGCTTTTCTGTGTGTGTGTGTGTGTGTGTGTGTGCGTGCGCACATGTTTGTGTGCATTTGCGTGTGTGTATGAGTGTGTGAATGCAAGTGTTGGACAGTAACTGGAGTACTTCTGATTTTAAGCATGGCAAAACCTCCCTGAGGAACAAAGGATGAAAAAAGACACACTGCAGCAAAACACACCCGCAGTTGGAAAAGGGGGCGTTTGTTATGCAAAAGGAGTTTGGGCAGGAAACTAACACACAGAAATCTGTGACCTCAGCTTTAAGGGTTACTGCACAGGGGCTGTGAAGCTTAGGACTGCACAGAGACTAAGAACAAAGAGGGGTCAGCAAAACGTTTTTCTTTCCTGTGAACTTGAAAAGTCAAAGCCACGTGAAGAGAAGGAATATTCTTTGTGCTCAAAGAAACGGGAGGAGGTGAAAACAGATGTGTACCACAAACAGCGAAGACCTCAGCAGTGACAGTGGGAGAGGGTGGACAAAAGTGGAGCCATTTGTATCACCTTGGGGGCTGTAATCTCCAAAACCCTCTTGCTGTTCAGAAAATGTATCAAGCTTTCCACTGCCATTAACATAAGCATAAGCAATGCTATTCTGAGAAAAACAAGAACACAGATTTCAACATTTGCAATAAACAAGGTGGATTAGGGTTAAGCAGATAAGGTTCTGTTAGTGCAATGTCATATTTCTTAACTGTGCTCGTATGGTAACACATTCCAAATTCTTATTTTTGCATGGGTAAGCCATTTATAGAGAGGTAAGTGTCCTGAAAACTTTCTTTTCCAGGAAATCGGTTTTAGAGAGACATATTTTGTCACCGGTTCTGTGACAATTGGAAACTGCAAGTATGCAAATATTGGCTTAATGAGCAGGTTTGACCCCCTGTAGGCATGTAGCAGAGTCAATGTTAATGCTGCGGAAAAGCAATGTTGGACCCATGGGCAAAATGTTGAAACTGATGAGTGTAAGAAGTTAGTCGGCGCGAAAGTGTAGGCATGGTTCTTGTCAGCAATACAATAGGATTGAAGGGATGGAAACAAATGAAGTGCAAATGGTGAGACATTACTATTTACAAGTAATTAAGCCAGTAGAGGCCATATTTATGCAGTTCTTCATTAAGGCAGGTTGTAAATGGCTATTACAGTCTTTGGTTGAACTACATATCATTGCAGTGCTACAGTGCGTGTCATAATGTCATGTTAGCATTACCAACCAATTTACACAACCAGACGCATGCAAATCAGATTACAATCATGTTCACAAAAATGTGCTCGAAACTTAACACTCAGTCACCAGTGAATGCAATCATTCCTGGAAATCAGGAAAGTTTTGGGCTATTTGGGTTAAAGAAAAAAAGTGAAGAAATGAACAGCAAAAAAGGTCAGTGCCTGCAAGGCGACTCGTGCTGTGAAGGCACTGTTCCACTGTGGACAGGCCCCACTGTCTGGAATCAAATTCAGACTGTGCCCGTGCCATCTGTGGCAGGGAGTCCCACAGGGCTATTCATCATTAGCCACAGCATTGCCCCAGCAGGGGGGGATTCATTCGGTGGGGATGACCGTGATTCATTGCTCACTAGCGACCCCCGCTGGTCAATCGGGTGCCCACAGCCCGCTTGTCTAAGCTGCACGTGAAGCGTTGTCTGATGCGGAGAGAAATGGTATAACATTGTATCTTGAGCTTGTCAGGAAATCTCTTCCAAGAAAGCAAATTCTGGCACTGGTTCAAATGCTACATTATTTTTTTATTTATAAGATACATGTTGACATATTGCTGATGTACAGGTTATACTTTGTAAGATATATTACTTTATATTCAGGTCAAGGTCCTGTGCCTAAACCTCTAAGCACAGTGGCAGAGGTAGTGCTCCACATCCTGGGTGAAAACAATGCAGTGGAGTTGGTGACTGTCAGGATGCTGGATTACTCAAACTGCAGATCGTATTAAAGTTTGAATTCAATTGTGGAATAATGACTCCAAATAACTCGGAATTATTGAGTATTTACTCAATACTCAAACAATTACTCATTTATTGCAGCATAATCACAAGAAAAATAAACGTAACAAAATTAAATGTAGGCTAATGAGTTCCAGTAACACAAATAATGCAGACACCATATCGTCCCTTGATGTCGATCTGCTTGTAGAGGAACACCCAACACCACAGCTTCCAGGCCCATCTGGCATTGCCTCTCCAACAGCACACTTTGAGACCCTGATCCTATGCCTACTCCTGAGTTAAAGGACATCTGGAGTTCTCTTAAATATCTGTCAGTTTAAGAGTATTTTGTGATAAATGTGAGTAAAAGTCACCAATTTTTACATTTAAGACAATTGGTTTTTTTTTTACTTTGAGCAGCTACATACATATGGCCCTGGTATAATATCCAGCTAATATCTTGAAATTACCAGCTACCAGCTGTTTCAAAACATAGCTTGAGCTAGTCAAAACATGTTGAGCTTGGAGCTGGCCTGAACTGGTCAAGTAGCAAGCAGTTGTTTCAAAACCTAGCTTGACCTGTTTTTTTCAGCAGGCTTTCCATGCAACTGGTGCTGGAAAAATTAATATCTAAATAAATAAACAGGCACACAGTTCAGAGCACTGAGGGAGAGAAAGGATATGGGGGAGAAATGGCACAAATACAGAAATGGATAAATAAAGGCACTGGAAGAAGCCTTGAAGGGGGCGAGTGGCAACACATCTTGTTGACGGCTGCACATTAACTGTGAAAGGGTTTTGACAGATCCAATTATAAAGGCCCGTCTCCCAGCCCTGTCGGCTGCCTCTCTGCCCCTCCTCCTTGCCCCTGATGCTCTCAGCATGAAATTCCGATCTCTCCCGACTCTCCAGATGCCAGCCTTGTTGGTAAACACAGCAAGCAGACGCTGGCCCCTTGGACGCCCGATGGGAGGAGAGCGCCAGCTTCGACCACAGTTTCTCACAATTCCAGGCCAGGTTCGCTCGGCAAGGCCCAGCGACGCTGTGTCTGAACAACCGGAGGTCTTTAGGCTGATGTTCTGTGTTGCGCACTGCTCCCCAGTGTACAGGCTGACCTGCAACTTCATCAAAACTGACAGCGTGACCTTGAGAGGCAGATTGAATTCTGCTGCCGTGTGAAGGCAGGCAGGGCTAATTTGGCTCACACACCGATAATGTAGATATTTATTGCGAGCTTGTATTGGCGTCAGCTGTAGTTGGCATATCAATTCTTAGTCCACAGTGGCAGGACAGAAACCCTGTATGAATCAGGCTCGACTGGCACATCATCTCAAACAGCCTATTTGCATATTAATCATTTGATATTAATATTAACGATACACCAGGGAAATTATATCTATGTGGAGGTGGTGTTGGTGGCACAACTTGGCAGAAAATTTTAAATGATACATTTAAAATTTGTCAGAAAACAAGCATGACCCATGTCACTAAATTTGCGATTTGACACACTTTCAATTCTTGATCAAAGAAGACCACTAGTGTAGAGAAGGCTCAGATAATGTTGCATAGTTCTATAGGGATTTGAGTTCAGTTCGGATAGATTTAATGGGAGTAGCCCCCCTCCTTTGCCCAGAATACCTGTTTGTTATTTTTCATATGTCCTATGTGATTGGATATAGTATATTATTATATTGGTGTTCTATTGGTTGACGTGTGGTCATATGTGCAGCGCTTAGGAGGGTCAGTAGGTGACGCTCACAGCTTTTTCCTGCAGATATTCAACAGAGCAAGAAAAGTTAGTAGCAGCAGGGAGCCTAGTACATTGTGTGCGGTAGAGCTGGCCACGTTCCAATGCAGAAGTTGCTTAAAGTATGCCGGTTAGTGGATGCTAGTCCTCCGAAACAAGAAACCGCGTTTGTTAAGCTAAGAAGAGACAAGACTGAGCGGTGAGGAGCTCCGAGGTTCCATTTATTCACCATGTAGGGACTACAACTTCCACATTCCCACAGGACAATTCTGCGACGTCCACCCCGCATGACGTCTCGCTTGGTTCAGCCAATCCCGTAATGGCGGGAGCAATAAACTTTCCCGTATAAGAGCAAGACACGTTCTTGGGATCTCTCTTCTGCTTCTTCTCTTCTCTTCACTCTCTTCTCCCACTTCTTCGACGCACCATTTTTGGCCATTCGCTTCAGCTCATCTGCTCCGAGACTCGGACAGAAAACTGTTTGCTGAAGCACAACAGTCTCCGCACGCATATTGAAAATGCTACAGCTTCATTATGATACGCAAGCAAAAAAATGCTGTGTTGTATTATTCAAGCCTAACAAACTATATACCGTTGGAAATGTAATGTCATCAGCTAAAATGTTTTTCAGTCATCACTTCAATAACATGCACGTAGTCGGTTTACCAACCACATGTTACAAAATAAGGTACTGTTGTCGCTAAAGCAATGGCATCTTAAAATAGGTAACACGGATTGTGGACTCTTTCAAATGATACATCCTGTTGCCATAGTGATTGAAAAGTGCTGTGAAAAAAGGCCCACCGGCCCAGGGTTAAATAACCTGTTTTATCAAAAATGTTATTAGTTAAGAACAAGAACTATGAGGTATGGCATTATGATGCAACCAGGAATTCCCACACTCAGGAGAAACCACTGGATCTTGAGCGTGGATGCCCAGTGTATGATTGACCAAACCCAAACCCCAACCTCACACAGCATAGCTGGCCTCAGCCCCACACTCTTCAAGTGACCGCCTGCAGCAGTCTTGAAATTGCTTTCCTCTTTTCTGCTTCCATTTCAGTCCCCCTAAATCCTATGATTTCTGTTCTATCTATAACTACAGAAATTATGGGTTTTGCAGTTGAGGGGTGAAGAGAATTGAGCAACAACAAAAAAAAAAGATGGCAGACATCTGGGAGTGGGCACAAAATATGGGAACCATCAACAAGATTTCACAAATCTCTGTCTCCACCTTCCCCAAACCACACATGCTGTTCTCTTCTTGTAAATACTACAGTAAAGCTGACACTAAGGGCTAAAGATAACTAAAGTATCCTTAATTTGAGAACAGGGAATACAAATGGCACATTCAAGAGTCCTGAGGTGAGTTAAGCTATTCCAAACGAGAAAAGAACTGGATTTAATTTAAGTAAATATTTTGACAGTGGTCTACTGTTCTGGCAGTGAATTGAATTAGTGAAGTGATGGTGAAGTCCCAGTACACTTCTAAATGTCTAGATGTCTTTCAGAAGATACTGATTTTTCTATCCATTTTTCTTATAAATTATGGATATACATATGTATAAAGACACAAATTAGGTAATTTTTTACATCTGCCTCATTGAACTAAGGTATTATAAAGCAGTCTTATAAAACGACAGTAAAAAAATAAAAATAAAATAAATGTAAGCCAGGAAGAAAGGTATCTGTACAGTGTCCTTCTGGCCGTGTTATGGTGGTAACTACAGCACTTCCTTGCCCAGGGCACACATTAGTTCTCTCCACTGAAAACTTATGAGAGCTTACGCCTTTTGCATAATAGAGGTCATGAGAGACTGAGCAATCAGAACAAATAAATCATCTCCCTGCCAACTCATTTTCATTCGTTCCTTCGCTCTTCCTTCACTTTTATCATGCATTGCTCTGTACTAGAATGCACTGATAGGGAGAGCTGAGTCAACCTAAAATACAGGACTCTGTATTGTATAACAAAGACAGGTCAAGAGGTGGACAGCTGAGCTGTGTTAGGTAGAAGTTTGGATTCACACTGAGTAGAGTAACAATTTACAGTTGGGCCCAAAAGTCTCAGACCACCAGTGAAAATGCTTCTATTTTGCATTCTTTTCGAATTTAATACAAACTTTTTAATTACAAATCATATTATCAGCATAACAATTTGAGAGAAACATTGAAACTTTGCATGAATTTCAGAAATTCTTAGTATTTGGTATGTCCCCCTTTTGCTTTTATGGCACCGTGCACTCGAGCTGGCAGGGACTCCACAAATCTGTGGAAAACCTGATGATCAGTGTTATCCCAGCATTATTTGACACTGTTCTAAAGACCATATTGTGATGTTAGTTTTTTTTTTACAGAATACTTTGCTTTTGCGCCTCACAGCAAGGAGGTCCTGGGTTCGAATCCCCGTCGGCCGGGGCCTCTCTGTGCGGAGTTTGCATGTTCTCCCTGTGTCTGCGTGGGTTTCCTCCGGGTACTCTGGTTTCCCCCCATAGTCCAAAGACATGCAGGTTAGGCTGATTGGAGAGTCTAAATTGCCCATAGGTATGAGTGTGTGAGTGAATGGTGTGTGTGTCCTGCGATGGACTGGCGACCTGTCCAGGGTGTATTCCTGCCTTTCGCCCAATGTATGCTGGGATAGGCTCCAGCCCCCCTGCGACCCTGTTCAGGATAAGCGGGTTAAGATAATGGATGGATGGATGGACTTTGCTTTTGTCAATCTTCAAGAGTCCCCATACATATTCAGTGGGGTTGAGGTCAGGTGAATGTGGATTGTGCAACACTTCTTTCGCTTCTGTGATCTTCAAGCAGTTCTAGCAAAGCATTGAAGTAACTTTAATTTGTTTTAAATCCTAAAACTTAGTTTATTTTCATGATTACATGGGGGAAAAAAAAATTAATTAAATAAATAAATAAATAAAAAATCACTGATTTTCAATATGGACTTTTTGGACCCCACTGTATGTCTGTTGGCATTCCTTAACTTTGACCATTTTTAACTGAAATGTATAATATTGTGAAGACAACAATGTTTCACACAGGAGGAAAATATCAGGGCCTGTATTGGTAAGGTAATTTTGGAGATTATTTAGCTCTTAAAGAATAAGGTTCAAGGTATGGACAGGAAAACCTGATCCTAGAACAGTATTTGTACTGTGAAACGTTTTCTGAATATGCACACAGATTTACAGCCCCTGAAGAAAACTTTTGGTATCAACAGCTCTGTGGCTTGGTCAACAGTACAATGACAGATTATTTGTTGTTTAAAGGGCAGCAGGGTAGCCTAGTGGTAGGGTGTCCAACTTTACAAGTTGCCGGTTCCAGCCCCCAGTCGGCATGTAGAGATGCTGACCTGCATTTGGAGAGATGATGTTGGGTCCCAAAACGAAAAATGAACCCTGCTGTCGGGCCTGCTCCAGGGGCTTTCGCTCTCTCTCCCATCCCACTTGCAATGATTCTCTCTGGCATTTCTCCCAGGGCATCCTTGTAAAAAAAAAAAGCATGTTCTGAAAGGATCTCCTCTGGATAAATAAAGGATTTAAAAACAGTTTGCTGAATAACTACTATATATGTTTTACACAAAACAGTGAGCCAGCGAGACCTCAACCATTCCTTTCCAGCATGTAGTGACCAACTGAAATGTTTGAATTTGTGATAAAGTAATTGATGGACACAAAAAAATTTTTTAAACCTCACTGCACCCATGAGTACATCTGGCTTTGCTTACTCTCGTCTTCTTTACACTGGACTGTCTTACTATTTTTTCACAGAACACAGAACACCTTTTCATGCCTTGTTCTGGCTTAGGTCTTGTTTGTAATGCATGGGCACTTACAGAATTGCTTTCCTGATGTACTATTGGAAACCTGTCAAGCAAATATATAATAGACACTGCTAAACTGCAAGGTGGTGCCAAACACTGTAAATTTAAATATATGAATTGTGCACAACGCCAAGCTGAGCTGGCAGATCTCCAGCCTGATGCTACAGCTCCCCTGCCCAAAGTTAAGGATCCCTCACCAATAATCAACAGAAATTTCAAAACTCCCATTCAGGAGAGCCGTGGCAATACCCAACTGCCACATACCATCACAGCAACAGCAGTTAGGGGGAAACATGATAGTGAAACTAGAAAAGAAAGTGAATTTACAATGTGCCCTGCTCACAAGGCAGGATCCATGCACCATATTAGCAGCACCGCAGGTGCCATAGCATGAAATGGAGAACAAAAAGTGCTAGGTCTAAGCTCACTCCATTAAGACTGGCAATCAGCAGATGTAGGGCACAGGACCAGGCAGGTGTAAAAGCTCCAGGCTTTTATGACAATTTAGTCATCTGGCAGATGCTTTTATACAAAGTGGCCAAATACGAATTTCACATGCAAAGCAATTGTTCAAGTGCCAACTTCAAGGTGCATGCCTGAAGACCTGTGATATAAATGGAGAAAATGGTTGTTTTTATGTTAATAACAGGGCTGCTGTAAAGTGTAGGCACATCTGTGCATTTTTAGCAAAGCTTCAAAACTGATTGTCATTTCTTTGCATTGCATGTAGCTCATCTATTGCCATTATCTCCCAATTAGAAAGAAAAGAAATCTGATTTTTTTTTAAACAAAACAAAAAAAGTATCATATAGTATATCCATAAATGGATGCAGTTGCCTTAGAAATCGGATGGTCATGACTGGTCATGAGACCAATACCACCAAATTCACTGGTTCTTATGCCTCATCATATTATCCTGTATCCCATATTATCCATCCTGCCTAATCCTTGATGGATTGACCCAAAAACAGACATCAGAATAAAATGCGACAACCTACAGTTCGAGCTTGGCAAAGCTAACTTACATTTTGTGCTTGAGTGATGGGCTGGGAACGGGATTAGCCATGGCTAGCACTGTTGGGCACATACATCCAGTGGATGCACTCGCATTCTTTGACGTTGCAAGTCAAACCTGCTAAACAAATGTTATGAAAGATATTTTGTAGTGAGAGAATGCGATAAAGCGAACATACCCATCGAAAATCTGACTGCTATTTGTATCGCAATAAAGGCAGCGATATTTTGATTTTTTTTTATGTTCTGCAACTCAGTCAGAGCCTGAAGCTCCTGAGGGAATAACTTGAAGTGTCAACACATGGTCCACTCTCCCATGGTACTACAACATTATGGTACAGCTGGCTCTGCTCTGGTTTCCTTTGATCGTCCTACAGTGTACATTACACTACTCATGCTGCAACCCATCTCCCTGGCTCATCTGCCCACTTAGTTAGCTGCTGGCTAGGAAACAAACTTCAAAGCTCCGATGATTACATCTGATATAAATGTATCTATATTTTGTCCCACTTTGGAACAATGACAAGAACAACATACCTGTTTAGTCATCTAAATAATTAACTAGTGGTGGCACTTGCAACTTTTGTCAAGACAAGCAGAAATATAATAAAGATCAGATATTACATCACAAGAAAACACAAACCTCATGACCAGTAATAGTTTTAAAAGAACCTGTCGTAGGTTGATAGATAATAATGTAATGAAAGGGAATCTGACTGCAGTGTGGTCTGCCAAGTGCTTTGTGTTAAACTTCCTAACAAAAACTGATATTAACAATGAAATGTTAAACAAAATATTCAGATGTGAAGGCGTACAATTTATATTTATGATATTTGATCATAAAATGAGCTTATACAGTACATGTAGATAGATTTTCTACATACTGTAATATTCAATCAATACCTTGAAAAGGTACATTAATGCTCTTACAAAAACCTGCACTCATACCTGCAGTCTTTGGATAAGACTGGCCACCCCTGAAATGGATCACCTGAAGCATCAAGGGCTTTAACTTCATGGCAAGAGACTACCGTGAAAGGCGCAAAACCAAATGTCACCATTTTGCAGCTGAACAGCAAAAAATTTAATGAAATCGCCTTGATGCCATTGTTTTCCCCTTGGCATTTATAATGTGGGCAGAATGTGGCGGCTGCAATCCATTATTTGAAGGTGTGGACGGTTGCAAACCTACAGTGAAGTTGAATTTTAATGGTCTGATCACCCTGCTATGAAAAAGGTAATAGCAAAAGCAAAGTGCCCTGTAGGTGATAATGGTAAAATTAGGGGGTGATTATGAAAAAACAAGAAAAAAAAAAAAACTGATTTTATATGCTGGGGAGGAATCCACACACAGGAATGAAATAATTGCATTTACATAATTAAATAAATGAACAGGTTATTCAATTAAATCTAATGAGGCAGGGCTCTCTCCCACATCCAACTTTCATCATCATTCCAATCTTTCTCATGTACATTTCCATCTAACTACCAGTACCAGTAGTTTTACAGGGGTCATTTCACAATAAATTTAAATTCTGTTGCATTCTGTCTGACATCAATCACTTTCTGACCTCACGCTTTTAGACTGACCTACCCACCCACCATATACTCAGAAGTCTGCTGTTGCTCAACCAATAGCAGGCTCAACATGAAAACTTCAGGACATGTCTACCCTATAACATATTAAAAAATGAAACACGATAACTTTGCTGCATCATCTGCCTCTTGTTCAAAGTACAGACTTGTGCTAGTTCTCTAGATTGAGAACTTTTCACTAATTCACTAATGTTCCAACTTCCAATCTAAATGGGCAATTTCTTGACATCCTAGCTCAGTGTTCCTCACTCCTGGTCCTGAAGAGCCGCAGGGTGTGCTGACTTCCGTTGTTACTCAGCACTTAATTGATCAATTAAAGCAGTTAATTACACAATTAACTCGCCTCAGCTGGATTCTTGGGTCTGAATTGGTCGCTGATATCCAGGCAAAATCAAAAACCAGCACGCCCTGCAGCTCTCCAGGACCAGGAGTGAGGACAACCGTCCTAACGAGTAATTGTCACAGAATTGTGACAGAATGATTAAAGGAGAGGAGGTATAAGTGACTGTTGCCAGACATGGCATTCTCTTGGTTAAGCAGATACAGACTTTGCCCACTGTAGAAAGCCTGTGAAACCATCTTGGAGACCCTGACCACATGAAGTGGAATGCTCCAGATGTCCTACTGAACATTTTAAAGAGGAGAGGTGTGAAACAAGGGAACAAATCACATGACACACAAGTGCAAGTCATCAGGAGTAAGTATGTATTTCTTTATTCGAACAATGATGTGTGAGGAGTTTCATGGACTACAAAGGGGGGTGGGGGGAGGGGGTAAGTGAAGAAGCATCTGTTTGGGGTTTCTCTCCCTCCCCCACTGACTTCTCCTCACGGTGAGGTGAGAGGGAGCTGCTGACACTGTCCATTCTGTCCCAGAGCTGAAAACCACCTGAGCCCTGAAGCCTGCCACAGTAGATTCAAACTCAACTCCCAATACAATGCTGTGCTGTTATATCACAAATTACAAACTAATAAAAACAAAGTTCCAGTGGAAATCGGAGACAGTGAGCCAGAACTCTTTCGGCGACCCGACTGTAGACCCTGGTCCACAAACAAACAGTGAACCAGAAAAGCTCTCTTTCACTTTATAAGCGTGTCTGCTTTCAACACGGGTACGGCAAAAATGCTTCATTTCTCATACACATTGTAAGCATCAATCATTTCAGTAAAACTGTTGTAGTAGATCCTGGCTGGATTCCATTAATCTAATCTAAAGTGGTATGTTCTTCTGAGAATACAAATTTATACTAAAATTTGAGCCAAAATGATCACATACATACTGCAGTTGGCATTGAAATTACACATTGGGCATTATTTAATGTAACTTTGTTTTATACAGTTTACATTTTAGTCATTTAGCAGATACTTTTAACGTTCGCTGGACCCTTGCTGTGAAAAGGACACTGACATTACCTTGATTTGTGCAGTCTGTGGATTTTCAAAATGCAAAGAAGCTGAGGTCCCCCCACACTTGCTTTGTCACCCACATTACAAAATAACCAACTGTTGTTGCTAAAGTGATGCCATCTTAAAATAGGTCATAGAGATTGAACTGTGAATTGTAATGCTTTCAAGCAGTATATCCTGCTACCATAGTGATTGAAAATTGCACTGAAAAGGAACTAATCCAAAATACCCACACTGGCCTATCGCACATGGGACACCATTTCAATCTTTAGCCAACATATTTTACTGTAAATCATTTGATATCAGTGGAGGAAATGCATGTTTAAATTTTTTAAAGTTTAAATACACCTCTATTAAAATTACTCAGGAATAAATAAAATGAGGTTTCTAAATGTAAAATTGCACTCTGAAATATATCAGACTTCTTGCATGTACTGTGTGTCTGGAGATATGCTCAACATAACACATTTCACCTATAAAGATCTTTATTCTCATGCTTGGATTATGTAATATACTGCAATAATTATCTTTCTTATTGCAGTATATTACATAATCCAAGCATAGGATGTCCTGTCCAAAAGGTTGATTGTGCCACATCACAATGATCACATTCAAAATGGATTGTTATCCATTACAATTTCAACGCACCGCCTCCTCCAGCTCAGTCCTCCTTCGCTGCTGATGACTTTGCTGACTTTTTCGATGAGAAGGTCACAGTCATCCGCAGATCCTTTACAACCACCGCCCCCTTACTGTGCCCTTCCCCCCCTCTAGGCCCATCCCTTCCTTTTCCACTTTCTCCCCCTTACAGACTCTGATGTTTCTCAACTGCTGCACCCTATCCCCTCTTCTCTTCTCCAAACTATCACACCAGACATTCTCCCATTTGTAACCTCCCTTGTCAACTCCTCCCTGTCTTCCGGCTGTTTTCCAGCATCCTTCAAGAGGGCCCACATCACTCCATTGCTAAAAAAGCCAACCCGCTCCTCTCCGTCAGTGAGTCGCTCCATGCCGCACGAGCAGCCTCCCTCTCCTCTGTCCTCATTCTTCTAGATCTCTCTGCTGCCTTCGACACTGTGGATCACTCCATCCTCCTGTCTGCCCTGTCAGCAACGGGCATCTGTGGCACAGCCCTGGACTGGATTGAGTCCTACCTCTTTGGTCGCTCCTTCCAGGTTGCCTGGGCTGGTACGGTATCGACACCTCGGCCCCTTGCCACAGGAGTTCTCCAGGGCTCAGTCCTAGGCCCGCTTCTTTTTTCTCTTTACACTCGTTCCCTTGGCCCTGTGATCACTGCACATGGGCTATCCTACCACTGCTATGCGGATGATACCCAACTCTTCATCTCGTTCCCACCATCTGATACACAGGTTTCTGGCCGTATCTCTGCTTGCCTGAGTGACATCCAGAGCTGGATGGATAACCACTATCTAAAGCTCAACCCAGGCAAGACTGAAATGATATTCATCCCTGCTAATACCTCTCCCCACCTGGATCTCTCCATTTCCCTCGGGGATACCACACTCACGCCATCACCCAGTGCAAGGAACCTCGGCGTGGTGATGGACAGCAGACTGTCCCTTTCCGAGAACATTGCGGCGGTGACCCGGTCATGCAGGTTCTTCCTATACAACATACGGAGAATCCGCCCCTTTCTCACCCCCTACTCGACTCAGCTCCTGGTCCAAGCGATGGTTCTGTCCCGCCTGGACTACTGCAATTCCATCTTGGCTGGCCTCCCAGCGTCCGCCATCAGACCCCTCAAACTTATCCAGAATGCATCAGCTCGTCTGGTCTTCAACCTTCCCAAATACTCAAACGTCACCCCCCTGCTTACTTCCCTCCACTGGCTGCCTGTCATGGCTCGCATCAAATTCAAACCATTGGTGCTAGCCTTCCAAGCAGTTAAGGGGTCTTCCCCAGCTTACCTACAAAAAATCATCAGACCCTACACCCCTGCCAGACCTCTTCGTTCAGCCTCCACAGGCCGATTGGCACCTCCCCCTCTCCGAACTTCCACCTCACGCTCACGACTACTGTCTGTCCTGGCTCCACGGTGGTGGAACGAACTCCCCGTTGAGGTCAGAACTGTACAATCTCTCCCCACCTTCAAGCGCAAACTGAAGATGCACCTCTTCAAGCAGCACCTCTCCCCAGCCCTCCCTACCTCCCTGTGATCCTTAATTGTTGTCTTTGTGATTTACGTAGTGTTTCGGTATTTTTAGTTGGCTAGGTAAGCAGTATTTGGATAGTTAAGTTTGGTCACTTTTGCTTTGTTGTTTGTTTATTTGTTGTTTAAAAAAATAAAAATAAAAAATAAAAATATGCTCCTTATCTTTGTTGTACGGGTAGCAATTGAAATTGTACTTCCCTCTAGGGTCTTTCAGCGCACTTAGCCCTGGTTATGGGTATGCATTTTGTTGTACGTCTCTCTGGATAAGAGCGTCTGCCAAATGCCAATAATGTAATGTAATGTAATGTAATGTAATGTAACAAGTGATAAGAAATACAAGTCTGATTTGCAAAATGATTTGGAAAACCTGATTTGCTAAACCTCTGCTGAGGGAATGGGGTGCTTGCTACAATATAAGATTGAGGCTTGCATGTCTGATCATTACTATACAGGTAATTAGACTAATTATAGCAGGGATGCCCAATCATGTGCCATGGAGGGCTCAGAGTATGCAGGTTAATTTCAACCTATCACTAATCCAGCTGATTTCACCAACTGACACACCTTTAACCAGAGAGGGAGGGAACAAATTAGTGAAATCAGCAGGTATAGTGATGGTTGGAATGGATACCTGCATACCTTCAGTCCACCCCTGAATTAGAGCCCATGTCCCGTCTTTCTGCAGGTCTGTTTGATTGGATTTCTTTCTACCATCACTATCATTTCACCTGCTCCTTCATCTGATTAATGTATTTTATACTGTATATGTTTGGTTCATAATTAAGTACCAAATTACAGGCAAGTGCAATTTTCACTCAGCCTTCATGCAAGTAAGCACAGCAAAGATTTTCTGCTGAACTACTGAAAATATGAAAGCACGTTCTGCATGGATAACCAGAACAGAACTATTACCATATTTTAGTTACTCCGAATACATCACACTCTCGCGTACAGCATGTTCTGTGTTGAGACGGAACACTGTTTTTCAGGACCAAAAAATAACATATGTTGACGAAGAATGATGTCCAAATCTCATAACCGGCTGTGCCACAGATCAATCTGTGTCATATTCGGCAAGCACTACTGCCTGTATAATTGCAGAGGGCATCATATAATGCTCCTAACAACCCCAATACTCCCTGTACTTTTAAATGCGTACGCATAACCCTTCAATGCATGACCCCACTTAGGTAACCATGAATGGAGGACAAAAAAATGATTCACGTTCCAGCTTAATCTCCATCCGCTCTGAATGTGCGATTGCCCTGGGAGATTAAAGGGAGGATTAAAGCACAGAAATAAAACAAATTTCCTCTAGGGTGGAGACTGAGGGGGAAAACAGGATGAGTAATCTTCATCCACACATGCCCACATTGCTATTCCATGGGCTTTCATTTCAGCATGCACACTTCCTGTCCTTTACATCCTCTCTCAGACAGTCACTCAGCCTTACTCCTGTGTGCAACACTGCAGCTAAAGCTTCTGTTCCCAAAAGCAAGGAGGTCATAGAGCTTCATCAGATCTGAAGCCCCTCTCTTCTAAGCCACCCCCTTTCCCCAGTCTGTCGGTCTGAAACAAAGAAACGTGTGCTCACATTACTCAGAAAAACCCCGTAAACAGACTGACGGAATGATTATAGTTCCATTTGAAATGTTTTGGGGGATTTTAAATGAAAGGTTCTGCACTGAATTTACAGAACTAAAATAAAGCCATTATGTTGTATAAATAGTCAGGATTAAGACCTGACAGATGGAGCACACGACTGGTTCACTTAATGAGCGTGAAAGGTGTTCACAGAAGCATGATGTTGATGGTCTTCAACTGGCATGTCAAGGTCAACTGCCCACAGATGCTAAGCAAGCTGAAAAACCCAGATCTCCAGGGCACTAATACACTTCGACATGGAAACACCAACTGAACATGCAACCTCCTCTACTTTTGTGTTTGGAGAAATGCATTTTGGGTTGGACTGGGTTTATATAGACCAGCCAGTAAAAACAAGGGCAGCAAGCCATTCTCTAGCGCCAGTTGATCTGTTTTGGTTACACCTCTGACTCTCTGTCACCAAACACAAGCTTGATTTAGGTTAGATGAGGAAGGAGAAAGATTTCCTGTCCCCAGGCCAGAGGAGGGTCACTAGGCTATTGAACAATTTTTAGTGCAACAGTTAAGTGCAGGTCTTCAGATTGAAGCGGAATCAGTAGTAACAATTTCCTAAAGAAAATGTGGAGTGTGATTGTAGGAAATTGGTGGAATATTACCAAATTGGGAGAAAAAGGAAAAAAATTTAAATAAATGCATATTAAATTCTTAACTAATTACTTGTACACCGTTAAGTGCAATTGGTTAACCTCACAGGACATTTGGGAACTCTGGAAATATTTATTTGTTCACGATGCACTGTAGCCGACGTTGCATTTATGTATGAAACGAGATAACAAATATTAATCGCAAATACAGTTCCGTCGAAAGGCTAGAGAGCCATGTTTTCTCACAACCAAGGGATTTAAAAATAATAATAATAATAATATTCCGACATGACGCTAATGAACGGATACAGAAAGAGCATGCCTAAATATTACTTCATTGATTTCATCCAAATGCCTGAATATAAATAAACTAAAATAGCTAGCTAATGGTTTTGTGTGCAGCCTAAGGGAAACGTTATAGAGATGTGCATGCTCTTAACATTAGCTCATCACTACACACATTAACTTAACATTAAAAATATCAGAGGGGCAAAGGCGCTGATGCTAACCCCCCATTCCCAGTTTGCCTCATCGTTTGTCTTCATCTGCCCCACCCCCACCAGAGTGCTAAATGCTCTTCATACAAAGATGGCTCGTTCGTCGACAAGAAGTTTGCTTACAACAGCTCATTTCAGCTGTTCAGAGTGATTTCACCAGGTGGTTTATATAGACTACGTAAATGTTGTCATTCTAAATTAACCTTAAACCTAGGTTCACGTTTGTGCTTAAGACACTGTCCCAGTAACAAGCCCGTCTATTTTCCAACAGGGTTGTCTGGATTATGAGAAAGATACAGAAATTGCACCCTTTACAAATAAATCTATGTTTAAAACTTTATCCGAGTTGTGTATAAATAGAAACAAAACATAACCGCGATTCCAAAAATAGACTTTTCACCTCATGAAAAGTCAAAAGACCCATCGGACCTGTCTTCCTACCAGTCTCTCCTGGCGGAATTCTCCTCCGCTATCACCACTGCCAAAAGAAATTACTTCCAAACAAAAATCCAGAATTCCACTTCTAACCCCCGTCAACTGTTCTCCATTTTCTCCTCTCTCCTCAGCACACCTCCCCCACCATCTCAGTCCTCCCTCACTGCTGATGACTTTGCGGTATTTTTTGACGAGAAGGTTGCAGATATCCGCAGCACCTTCGCGACCACCACCACCTCTGTGACTGCCTGCCTTTCTGTGCCTGCCCCCTGTTTCTCCTCTTTCTGTCCCCTTACAGATGCTGATGTGTCTCACCTCCTGCTCTCCCACCGCCCTACTACTTGTGCCCTGGACCCCATCCCCTCAAACCTCCTTCAGGCAATCATGCCTGACATCCTTCCATTTGCCACCTCCCTTGTTAACTCCTCTCTGTCCTCTGGCTGCATTCCCTCATCATTCAAGAGGGCCTACATCACCCGACTCCTAAAGAAACCCACTCTAGACCCCTCCTGCATTCAAAACTACCGTCCAGTATCTCTCCTTCCTTTTCTATCCAAATCCATTGAACGATTGTGGATTAAATCTTATCTCTCTGGCCGGTCCTCCCAGGTGTCCTGGGCTGGAAGAGTGTCAACCCCTCGTCCCCTTGTTACAGGAGTCCCCCAGGACTCAGTCCTCGGACCCCTCCTCTTCTCCATTTACACCAGATCCCTTGGCCCCGCTCTGCTCATGGCATCTCATATCATTGTTATGCCGATGACACCCAACTCTTTCTCTCCTTCCCCCCATCAGACACACAGGTCTCTACCCGTATCTCCGCCTGCCTGAGAGACATCCAGAGCTGGATGGGCAACCACCATCTAAAGCTCAACCCAGGTAAGATGGAGGTAATCATCATCCCTGCTCTAACCTCTCCCTTCTCCGATTTTTCCATCTCACTAGGGGATACCACAGTGACCTCATCCCCTAGTGCAAGAAACCTTGGAGTGGTGATGGACAACAGGCTGTCCTTCTCCGAGAACATCGCTACGGTGACCTGGGCGTGCCGGTTCTTCCTGTACAACATCCGGAGAATCTGACCCTTTCTCACCACCTACTCTACTCAGCTCCTTGTTCAAGCAATGGTCCTGGATTGTTGCAATTCTCTGCTAGCTGGCCTTCCAGCATCTGCCATCAGACCGCTACAACTGATCCAGAATGCTGCAGCCCGTCTGGTATTCAATGTTCCCAGACATTCACATGTCACCCCCCTGCTCAGCAACCTCCACTGGCTGCCTGTTATGGCTCGTATCAAATTTAAAACTTTGGTGCTTGCATACCAGGCAGTTAAGGGATCAGCCCCTGTATATATTCAATCCCTTATCAAGACCTATACACCAACAAGACCCCTCCATTCTGCCACTTCGTGCCGTCTGGCACCTCCCCCTCGCCACACCAGCACTTCACGCTCACGACTGCTGTCTGTCCTCGTCACACGGTGGTGGAATGACCTCCTGGTGGATGTCAGAACAGCAGAGTCTCTGACCTCCTTCAAGTGCAGACTGAAGACTCATCTCTTCAGGCTACACCTTTCCCTCCCCAACTCACCACCATGATTAGCCTTAGGCTGTAATGGCACTTATGTATAGATTGTATAGATATCGTTACTTGTATAGATATTGTTGTTTTTTATTGCCTGTTGTATTGTTGTACTCAGGGTATTCTAGCTGCCAACTGTGGTATGCTAGTTTGGAAGTTGATTGCCCTCTTCAAGGGCTCTGATTATCTGTATGTTTACATTAGGACTCAGAACTGTACTGTCCTCTCAGGTCCTCTTCGCACTTATACTTGTGTTTGATTTGCACTTCGTTGTACGTTGCTCTGGATAAGAGCGTCTGCTAAATGCCATGTAATGTAATGTAAAATGATAATGCATGCTTCTCATGATGAAAGAGGGCGCTGCTGCCCCCTACTGTCGGAACCTGCAGGTACATCAGACCAGTGCGGATTAGTACGCTAACATATGCCACCTGGTGGTTGTGCAAGCAAGTAATTACTGTGGAAAAAACAAAATCTCCCACTGCCCGGCAGATCTCTAGGAAAATGGAAGGAATCATACTTTACACACAGATTAGTGTTAAAAATAGTGTGTCGATGGAAGGACTTGCAAAACCTTTCTTCTCTTGTTTTCGCATCTCCTACCTGGCAGGAATTATGTGGAGGGCGGGACAGAACAGGAGGGTATAAGATGAGCGCTAGGAGTGGCTGCTCTAGCAAAGGCACTGGATGGGAATAGAATGTCTATTGGCCAGGGGTGGCCTACCTGGTTTCTGGCAGCAGCCAATCAGTGTTGCACAAAGACCAAAAGAGAAAATACACCCATATAGACGCAGTGCCAGTCCGCCCCAGGGCCGGAAGCAATGGCATGCTCAGCCAAGTCATTTTATCGCACAATTATTTAAATTCCCCATTAATTGCCTATGGGAATTTGTCCCCATGAAACATTAAATATTTGGAAAAATATTTAGAATTCCAAAAAGCCTTGTACAAGCACAGTTGGAATGGCATGTCTAGTTTAAAAGCTGAATGAGGAGTCACATGCAGAAATGCAATTGGAAAGAGAATAAGAAGAATAATAATAAAGTATGCAAGAGAACAGAGAGTGCGGTTGCTGAAGCGACCACACTAATAATAATGTTGAATTACGAATA
Source organism: Conger conger (assembly GCF_963514075.1). NCBI lineage: Eukaryota > Metazoa > Chordata > Actinopteri > Anguilliformes > Congridae > Conger > Conger conger. Next base: position 45,730,110 of record NC_083761.1, on the reverse strand, counting down.
ACAGTAGTTTGTTGCTTCACAATCACACTAATTAGGAAAACAGTAGCCGTAAATCTGCCGATGAGATCTTTCTGGTCTACTCAGAGTGAGCGAGGAAAGGGAGAGAGGGAGCCCAAGGAACAAAACTCGGCATTTGCCTGAGGAAAACATTTCCTTTTATCTGCCTGATGTTAGAACATGAAATAGCCTCTTAAAGCTCTTCGCTCTTTCTCCTGTAGTCATGCCTCTGCCGCGCAGTTGGGTGGAGATAGTTCCACTTTGCAATGAAGGACAGAGAACAGTGTATTATAAGGAATGCTTTTGCGTTTTCTTGAAGCGTGAGCGCTTCAAAATTGAGCTGCTGCACCCCCCCCCCCCCCCCTCCCCCCTATGACCATACATCAGTTGGGAGGAAAATCCACAAAACATTTTGAGACTCGTCCAGGCTCTTAGCCACATTGAGGCAAAACAAATATGCCACAGCAGTCGCATTAAAGACAGGATCTGCATTAATCTTTCAGGCCCTGATCGTCTCTGTAATACGTGCTCATTGAAGGAAACAAATCCATATTGGTTGAAGATTGTTTTGAGTTCAGATGCTAGTGATGAGATACGGCGATGGCGTGAATGGATGAAAGTGGTGGAATGCAGCGCCATTTCTGATCGATTCATCACCTGGGAGAACGAATCTCCTACAAAGTGATTAAGACACAGATGATTTGTGCGAAGCCCAGCACATGCCTGCCTTGCAATTCCTGTTGTTGTATTGGCGATATTGTGCTGCATGCATGTAATACAACGCGCAAAGTCGCGTTGGCAGCAATTCTGTACATTGCAGCAGGGAAATTGGACAACAACATTAGTCCACAGCAGCAGACAAATGTTCAGCTTGACAGTTTGATGGCTGAGGCCTACTGAGCCTGTCTATGCTACTGCCTGGGACAGAGAGCGATGAAGGGCAGCAGGGTGGATCTTGGCTCAGTCACCGCTACGCTAACATGCCAAGGTTACCTTAAAAGGGAACATGGGTGGTAAAGTGTGTGTGTGTGTGTGTGTGTGTGTGTGGTTCTGGAGATCACATGACCACGCTGGAGTCCCAGGAGAACGTGCAACACTTTATGGTTCATTTCAAATACAAAAGTCAGGCCTGACATTGAGTGACAGGAAAGGTGTATCCACAAATGAAGAATAAATCTTTATTTTGCATTTGCAATCTGATCCAAATAACAGCACTTAGGAGATAATGCACTGCCACTGTTCTAAGATTGCCACATGTATCCGGTTCAGTTCAATGGGTTCATGCACATTTACGTGCCCAGAAACACTTGGAGGTTCTTTCCAGTTTTCTGTCAATCTCCAAAAAATGTCACCTTAGCAGCGAGCGGCTTCTCGGCTCAACGTACTGCAAGGCAAGTAAAAGTACTTTTTGCGACTGAGGCATTGATTACCATGCGCTGCCTTCAAGCTCCTTCTCAGCATTTTCTCCCCCTAACTTCTCCATTGCCACTCGCATCACAGGAAGGGCATACTCCAAGAACAAGACACTATAATTGGGACAGAAGAGCTAATTGCAATTAATGTGCACGGAATTATCTTAAGCCCTCCGGTGTCGGCCAATTAATTACGTTCATGATTAGGAAGCTGAATGACTGTCAGGGGTACTCCAGCGGCATGGGGTAAGCTTTTGCGACAGCGCAAGACGAACGGGGAGAGACCGTAGGCCTGCCTGGCTGAAGGCGCGGAACAGAAAGGCAGCCGACTTAGGAAGAGAAGCTGCCAGAGACAGAGATGGAATATTTAGAGCTCCATAGAGAAAACTGCAACTCCTCATATTGCATGAGAGAAGCTAGTGGCCATGGCTGAGGCACCTTTACCAAGCCTCTGTTACATGAAGAGGGACAAGCACAGTCCTGGTAATAATGCAGACAGCTCCAAGAGACTTGTGTTCATGAAATTGGCCTTAGAAATACAACAAGGAAGTCAACAAGTTGACTGGGTTCAAATTCCATTCCAAGGAAATCCAGTATGGACATTCCATTACAAATATGTGCATGTACACCAGTTGGCAAACACTATGCTTATTATTTCCCTAATTGTAGGGGTAAGCGGGTAAGTTGTCAGATGGGTAAGTTGTCACACTGTTCATAGCTCAAAAACGGAACAGCCATATTGTGTTGCTTCATGTTCTGAGATCATGTCCTGTTTACATGTGGTCAGAGTCACACTAATCTGAGGTGAGGACAGTTTTCTTATTTTTCACCTTCAAAAGTAAAAAAAATAGCACATTGTAAGTAACAAAACCTTTTTATGAATGAATGTTCAAAAAGATTTTTTTGTGCTGAGTAGAGGAGAGAATGAAGTGTCTTGATAATAGTAGCTGCAGCAATAGGTCATGCTGACCTTGAGTTATAGCACTAATTACACACACATCAGGTTGTCTCAATGACTTCATAAATTGATACATAGAACTTGCTCAAAAGTCATTGTGATACTGTATAATCAGCCACTAGGTTTCTTATAATAGTATTAATATCATTGTATTACTGTAAATTGATTATTATACTGTATACAGATAGTTACAGAGCAGCAGACATATCCCTGGTCTACACAAGAGTCTTTTAGCTGCATCTGACTATCAAATTGATGCCTGTACCCAAGGTCAGGCAATTTATATTTGCTAGAAGAGTGATTCAGGGCGGCACGGATGGTGCAGTGGGTAGCACTGCCGCCTCACAGCAAGGAGGTCCTGGGTTCGAATCCCCGTCGGCCGGGGCCTCTCTGTGCGGAGTTTGCATGTTCTCCCCGTGTCTGCGTGGGTTTCCTCCGGGTACTCCGGTTTCCTCCCACAGTCCAAAGACATGCAGGTTAGGCCGATTGGAGAGTCTAAATTGCCCGTAGGCATGAGTGTGTGAGTGAATGGTGCGTGTGCCCTGCGATGGACTGGCGACCTGTCCAGGGTGTATTCCTGCCTTTCGCCCAATGTATGCTGGGATAGGCTCCAGCCCCCCTGCGACCCTGATCGGGATAAGCGGGTTCAGATAATGGATGGATGGATGGATAGAACAGTGATTCTGACTCTGAATAGATAAATTTACAGTAGATTACAACTACCACATGCCACTGTTTTCTGTCCTTTCAGAGATTCAGGGCTTTTGTTGGTACTTTGTATATTTCATTTTGAATTAAAAATAATTAATGTTTTCTTATTTATTGAAAAATCTAATGTGACAACTTACCCATTGTTGCAAACCCTCTACTTCACAGTCTTAACACTGTATTGAACTAAGATATGAAGATTCCATTGTGATGTATTGCATGGACTGCTTGGACTTTACTGTATATATACGTACAGTACTGTGCAAAAGTTTTAGGCAGGTGTGAAAAAATGCTATAAAATAAGAATGCTTTCAAAAATATAAATGTTAAGTTAATTGTTATCAATTAACAAAATGCATGAACAGAAGAAAAATCTAAATCAAATCAATATTTGGTGTGACCACCCTTTGCCTTCAAAAGAGCATCAATTCTTCCTGGTATACTTGCGCACAGTTTTTGAAGGAACTCCACAGGAAGGTTGTTCCAAACATCTTGGAGAACTAGCCACAGTTCTTCTGTGGATTTCGGCAGCCTCAAATGCTTCTGTCTCTTCATGTAATCCCAGACAGACTTGATGTTGAGATCAGGGCTCTGTGGAGGCTATACCATTACTTCCAGGACTGTTGTTGTTCTTCTTTAAGTTGAAGATAATTCTTTATGACATCGGTTGTATGTTTGGGGTCGTTGTCCTCCTGCAGAATACATTTGGGGCCAATCAGATGCCTCCCTGATGGTATTGCATGATGGATAAGTATCTGCTTGTACTTCTCAGCATTGAAGAGACCATTCATTCTGACCAAATCCCCAACTTCATTTGCAGAAATGCAGCCCAAAACTTGTAAGGAACCTCCACCATGCTTCAGCCCAAATATTTCACATTTTCACTCATCAGTCCAGAGAACCTGCTGCCATTTCTCTGCACCCCAGTTCCTGTGTTTTAGTGCATAGTTGAGTTGTTGGCCTTGTTTCCACGTTGGAGGTATGGCATTTTGGCCGCAATTCTTCCATGAAGACCACTTCTGACCAGACACAGTAGATGGATGTACCTGGGTCCCTCTGGTTCCTGCCAATTCTTGGCTGATGGCACTGCTGGACATCTTCCGATTGTGAAGGGAAATAAACATGATGTGTCTTTCATCTGCTGCACTGAGTTTCCTTGGCCGACCACTGTGTCTACAGTCCTCAACGTTGCCCATTTCTTTGTGCTTCTTCAACAGAGCTTGGACAGCACATCTGGAAATTCCTGTCTGCCTAGACATTTCTGCCCGGGAGAGACCTTGCCGATGCAGTATAACTACTTTGTGTCTTGTTGCTGTGCTCAGTCTTGCCATGGTGTATGACTTCTGACATTAAACTGTCTTCAGCAACCTCACCTTGGAAGCAGAGTTTGGCTGTTCCTCACCCAGTTTTAACCCTCCTACACAGCTGTTTCTGTTTCAGTTAATGATTGTGTTTCAACCTACATATTAAATTGATGATCATTAGCTCCTGTTTGGTGTAATTGGTTAATCACACACCTGGCAGTATGCCTGCAAAATCCCTGACTTTGTGCAAGTGTACCTAGAAGAATTGATGCTGGTTTGAAGGCAAAGGGTGGTAACACCAAATATTTATTTGATTTCGATTTTTCCTCTGTTCACTCACTTTTCATTTTGTTAATTGATAAAAATAAACTATAAACATTTCTATTTTTGAAAGCATTCTTACTTTACAGTATTGTTTTTACACCTGCCTAAAACTTGCACAGTACTGTATGTTTCAACCCTGAGGTATCAATGGAATGTCTTCAGTTCTTATGTTGCTGGGTGTGATACAGAATAGAAATGTTGAAGTACTTTCAATGCAAGCTAAAATCACCACAATGAGGTCAGACCTCCATCTTCAGACACCACAGTAACATCAGTGACAGACAGGCTAGGTCAACATATGTTTAAGATATACTGGTCTGCGCTTCTTAAACCTTTTAGATTTACATTTAGAAGAATGTCTTATGCAGAATGATTTACACAGCTTACATACTTTTCACATACCATAGCTGGATATTTACTGAAGTAATGTGGATTACCTTGTAACCGACCGGTGTGCCCTTGAGCACCACCTTTCAAGGGTACAGCAACAGCACCCTCCCTGGGAATGAGACCTTCTGCCATGCAGCCACAAGCCCATATCCCAAATGCTAGTCAGCTGCCTCTTAGCATGTAAGATGTCTTTGAGCTTGTATTTTAATCAGTAATGCTGAGGTGGGGAAATCCTTTGGGACTTGACTGCCACTCAGTCTTGCGTAATTTTGGGACATTGTGGTATAAAGCAACAACAGTCTCCAGATGGACCATCTTTTATATGAGATGGAGTGAACTATTTACGGTACATTATTCATGGTTCCATACTCATTAGGTTTCATTTCATGGTGTATTTTCAAAGGAAAAAGCATCTGTTGTTTTTTTAATTTGTCAAGACAGTTGATGGGACAGTTGAATGTCAGTTGAATTTATGTGCAATTGGAACTGGACTGACAAATTCCGCTGGATTTATCAAACATAGACACAGCTTTTTTTTGTATCCACATGTGTACATTGATCAATCTCAATCAAAAAAAGCACATGCACAGAACTTATGATTAGCATAAATTGGCGCCCGTAAAATACCATATAAAAGGACCACAAAATTCAATTTCAGGAGGTGATTGAAAGAGATGGCCGAGAACAGATGAAAACTTCTTTAAAATGCTGTGTAGCCTACACGTTTTTATCATTATGTGACTGCGTGCTACAGCTTCATCACACTTCATCACATTATGTCTTTACAAGCATTAAAATGTATATTAATAAAAGACCACTGTTAAAAGCTGATTGTCCTGGTGGAGAAACCATCATGAGAAACATAAAGAGCTATACCTATGATCCACGTGAATCAGCTGTATAAAGACAACTTTGAAAAATATGCTATTTGGAGTACTGTCTCAGCTTCTGATAAGAAGCCGATTTCAACATACCAAACTAACATCTACACATGCTTTGTTGCTTACTTTTATTAATATAGGCTAGATCAGGGGTCAGCAACCTTGGTCCTGGAGAGCCGCAGGGTGTGCTGGCTTTCATTGTTACTTGGCATTAATTGATCAATGAAAGCTGTTGATTACACAGTTAACTCACCTCACCTGGTTTCTTGGGTCTGAATCGGTTGCTTATTTTAAGGTGGAGACGAAAGCCAGCACACCCTGCGGCTCTCCAGGACCAGGGTTGCCGACCCCTGGGCTAGATGACTACATACGTGCCACATTGGACAGGAATAAAAATGAACGAGTCTGTAAAATGTGATGCAGCGGGGAAGACTAACTAGAGAAACAAACTGCCAGGGCACCAGTGGAGGGAATCTATTGCGAAGATATTGATATTGCTGTTGCTATAAACTCTGCTTTGAGTTCCGCATACTGTACTATGGGACAGGTCATACAAAAATGGTCTGACATTAAACTGGAGCCAAAGTTATAATAATAGGAGAGACATTGCTCTCTGGAGGGCGACAGCAATGTTTTCACAGCAGTGAAAGCACTGGAATGTCAGGTCCAGGGAAGACTACTCTCTATAAAATGTAGTTTCATAAGATAGGCTACACCCTCATCTGCGGTTTAAGTTTTTTAAATGTTTTAGTTTTCGCTACCTTGACCTGTTCATACACATTCAACAGCTAAGAAGCATAATTTATTTTATTTAACAAAATATAATTTTTATAAAATTATAAAAACATGTATGTAGACACATAGAACATAAGTCATGTATATTTGTAAAATTGATTTTGTTTTTAAATGATCTTAGAAATAGACCATTTTATATTTCATGTTTAAGAATAAAAGTCTTTACTTTTCATTTGTCTTATTGAAAATAATATACTTTGGGCCTATACAAAAGTTTTAGCATAAATTTCAGTGTGGATCTGATTTAGCAAATTTTCTTTTCCCGTTACATCCATCCCCAGCTAGTGTTACAACTCATCCCAGGAATTCCTTGTATTTGGTCTTAACTCACACATTCTGCGATTTAGCAGATTTTGTCTCGATTTTGACTCGTGTTTGTAGCAGACAAATATGGGTAGCTTTTATCAAAGTTTGAGCGCTTTGCAATTATCTTGTGTGGTAGCAGGGCAATGCATACAATCATGTGGAGCTTCAGTTAATGTTCACATCAACCATCAGAATGGGGAAAAAATGTGATCCAAATAACTTGACTGTGGAATGATTGTTGGTGGCAGAGAGGGTGGTTTGAGTATCTCCGAAACTGCTGATCTCCTTGGATTTTTACGCACACTAGTCTATAGAGTTTGCAAAGAATGGCGCAAAAAAAACAAACAAAAAAATCCAGTGAGCAGCTATTCTTCAGACAGAAACGCTTTGTTAATGAGAGATAGAAGAGAATGGCCAGACTGGTCAAAGCTGACAGGAAGGTGTTAGTAACGCAAATAACCACACATTACAACAGTGGTATGCAGAAGAGCATCTCTGAAAACACAACGCATCATAACTCTAGCTGGATAGGCTACAGCAAAAAATAAGTCTAATAAATTCCTAATAAAGTGCTTGGTGAGTGTACATGTTGGAGCGAAAAGTGTTATAATCATCCCCAGTCTCTACTCAAATGTGTTCTCTGGTTTTCAAAAATGTAGAATGTGGTCCGTGGCAGCATGTTTCATTGACAGCAGATTGAATCTTTCATCTGGTTTTGAATCCAGTCCTGGCTAAAATCAGTTACAGCAAAACACGTTCGAAACCCCTGCCACAGAGGATGTTGCTTCCCAGTTTTCAACACTGGATGAACACACTGGCCAAATTATAGTAGATACGTCACTGTCTGGAATTACAGCGATATGGTTTACCTGTCGTGTGCCATTCCCCGAGAAGCTGAGGACGGAAAGCACCTGAACACGTTCTGGAATTGCAGGAAGGGTATGGGTCTTCAGCGTGTTCTGGCTCCAGTGTTGCACAGACTCAGAAGGCGGAGTCTGGGCACATGAGCCTCAAACAAATTCCTCAGTCTGAATGATACGCTCTCTCCAAAGCCATACGCATTTATTATTTTCTAATAAAGTAATAAATGTAAAGTAAATGCAAAGATAGGTTAACCATAGCCAGGAAGCCAACTGTGACTTATATGCCATATTTATAGCAAGCATTTTTTCCTTATGGAATTTATTTTCAACTCCAATTAAGAATGAATCAAGATACCCAAACAAAACATTGCCCCTTTTAATGTTTAATCCACTTTTTTAAAATATATATATATGATATGTGAATAATTATTATAAGCCAGTTGAATATTAGAATTTCTCCACTGAAAATCAAAATAAAATATGAATGAGTGGAATAATGAAAACACCAAACAAGCTTTGCAACCGCGTGCTTTCATTTCCGGACACAATAAGAACAGCTGAGAGCACTCGTTCGGATCCTACTAAAAAACTGACATCAGAAAACTTTGATAAATCTCACATTATTTGTGCAAATGCATTTCAAATGATTTACGGCCAATTTCGTTCTGCTCACTTTTGATAAATGAGGCCCATTGTTTTTCATTGTATGTCTGTTTACTGGCCCCTCTAATATCTATTGTATGAACGATTCCATTTCAGAGCTTGAAACTAAAATATTGCTTGGGAATATCTTCATAGGACCCTGGACTTATGATACATAAAGTGTGCACGTGGGTTTCCTCTGGGTACTCCGGTTTCCTCCCACAGTCCAAAGACATGCAGGTTATGCTGATTGGAGAGTCTAAATTGCCAGTAGGTATGAGTGTGTGAGTAAATGGTGTGTGTGCCCTTTGATGGACTGGCGACATGTCCAGGATGTATTCCTGCCTTTCGCCCAATGTATGCTGGGATAGGCTTCAGCCCCCCTGTGACCCTGTTCAGGATAAGCGGGTTCAGATGATGGATGGATGGATGGATGGATGGATGGTCTTCTGCTGCTGTAGCCTATCCACTTCAGAGGTTTGACATGTTGAGATGCTCTTCTGCATACCGCTGCATTACTGTCTCTTTCCTGTCAGCTTTGACCAGTCTGGCTCTTCTCCTCTGACCTCTCTCATTAACAAGGCATTTTTGCCTGCAGAACTACTGCTCACTGGATGTTTTTTCTTTTCACACCTGTACGTGAAAATCCCAAGAGATCAGCAGTTTCTGAGATATTCAAATCATCCTGTCTGGCACCAACAATCATTCCATGGTGAAAGTCACTTAGATCACATTTCTTTCTTTGGTCTGAAAAAGAGCTGAACCTCTTGACCATGTCTCCATGCTTTTATGCATTTAGCTGCTGCCACATGATTGGCGGATTAAATATTTGCATTTGCAAGCTGGTGGAAAGGTCTGCCTAATAAAGTGCTCAGTGAGTGTATAATTCCATTCTAAAATATTTTTTAAGGTTGCCAATAAATTACAATAAATTGACTGGGAAAGTAATTGCAAAGCATTTATTATCAATATAATAAAATATTTTTAGGAAATGTGTTTTAACTACCTCAGTCTTTTTCCTGACAGTTGTAGTAGCTCAAATTAATCACATCTAACAGAGATATTTTTCTTATTCATTTGCATATAAATCATGTCAATTTTTGTATACATTTATTTAAGACATATTCATCTTATTTTAACCACATGCTTTAGAGTAACATTTTGAAGATTGAGAGAAAATATGGGTGCATTTCCATTATTCCTACATGTATTTTAATCTGCCTTTTACCAATTTATGTTCTGTGATTTAGACCAATATAAACTAACAATGTATTTTTTCACCCTGGAATTTGGTAATAGTCAATGCTTTAGCAATGGGACCAAAAAATGCAGTCATTCAGTAAGGACATGTGCGGAGTTGCAAATAAACCTACAGATGCGGGGCAGGGGTGAATTAGGGTGCAGTTACAGTGCATCCGGAAAGTATTCACAGCGCTTAACTTTTCCCACATTTTGTTATGTTACAGCCTTATTCCAAAATGGAATAAATTCATTTTTTTCCTCAAAATTCTACACACAACACCCAATAATGACAATATGAAAGAAGGATTTGAAATTTTTGCAAATTTATTAAAAATAAAAAACTAAGAAATCACATGTACATAAGTATTCACAGCCTTTGCTCAATACTTTGTTGATGCACCTTTGGCAGCAATTACAGCCTTTTTGAATATGATGCCACAAGCTTGGCACATCTATCTTTGGGCAGTTTCACCAATTTGCAGCACCTCTCAAGCTCCATCAGGTTGGATGGGGAGTGTCGGTGCACAGCCATTTTCAGATCTCTCCAGAGATGTTCAATCGGATTCAAGTCTGGGCTCTGGCTCAAGGACATTCACAGAGTTGTCCTGAAGCCACTCCTTTGATATCTTGGCTGTGTGCTTAGGGTCGTTGTCCTGCTGAAAGATGAACCGTCGCCCCAGTCTGAGGTCAAGAGCGCTCTGGAGCAGGTTTTCATCCAGGATGTCTCTGTACATTGCTGCATTCATCTTTCCCTCAATCCTGACTAGCCTCCCAGTTCCTGCCACTGAAAAACATCCCCACAGCATGATGCTGCCACCACCATGCTTCACTGTAGGGATGGCATTGGCCAGGTGATGAGCGGTGCCTGGTTTCCTCCAAACACGCCTGGCATTCACGCCAAAGAGTTCAATCTTTGTCTCATCAGACCAGAGAATTTTGTTTCTCATGGTCTGAGAGTCCTTCGGGTGCCTTTTGGCAAACTCCAGGCGGGCTGCCATGTGCCTTTTACTAAGGAGTGGCCTCCGTCTGGCCACTCTTCCATATAGGCCTGATTGCTGGATTGCTGCAGAGATGGTTGTCCTTCTGGAAGGTTTTCCTCTCTCCACAGAGAGGTTCTTGGTCACCTTCCTGACTAAGAACCTTCTCCCCCGATTGCTCAGTTTAGACGGGCGGCCAGCTCTAGGAAGAGCCCTGGTGGTTCCGAACTTCTTCCATTTATGGATGATGGAGGCCACTGTGCTCATTGGGACCTTCAAAGCAGCATAGATTTTTCTGTACCCTTCCCCAGATTTCTGCCTCGAGACAATCCTGTCTCGGCGGTCTACAGACAATTCCTTTGACTTCATGCTTGGTTTGTGCTCCGACATGCACTGTCAACTGTGGGACCTTATATAGACAGGTGTGTGCCTTTCCAAATCATGTCCAATCAACTGAATTTTCCACAGGTGGACTCCAATTAAGCTGTAGAAACATCTCAAGGTTGATCAGTGGAAACAGGATGCACCCGAGCTCAATTTTGAGCTTCATGGCAAAGGCTGTGAATACTTATGTACATGTGATTTCTTGGTTTTTTATTTTTAATAAATTTGCAAAAATTTCAAAAAAACTTCTTTCATATTGTCATTATGGGGTGTTGTGTGTAGAATTTTGAGGAAAAAAAATAATTTATTCCATTTTGGAATAAGGCTGTAACATAACAAAATGTGGGAAAAGTGAAGCGCTGTGAATACTTTCCGGATGCACTGTATGTTTGTGAATCTGATGAAGTGTAAACAGACATGGCACAACGTTGTCTCACTCAAAACTGCTTTCCCCTCTCTTGGCGGCTGCCCAGAGGAGATGCCATGCAGAATAATGCTGACTTAATTAACAGTGGGTCCACTGCACATGTCAGACGGCCACCTGCAGGCCCTTTTCTGCTGCAGTTCAGCACGCTACAATGCTGCAGCCCCTAATTAGGGTGCTTCTCCTCTTGTGCTGCCCAATAAATTGGACATGTAAACACAAAATGAGAAAAAAAAAAAAAAAAAAAAGGCAAAGCACTTTGGAGCCGAAATTCCACTGCCAACACTTAACCTTCATGATTGATGAAGCATTACCGGAAAAGAGGAAAACTGGCTTTCAGCCTTCCAGGAAAACATAAGACTTAGTATGTGTGTCTATGGAAAATATGCCTCAAGAGATAATAATGAAATAGAAAACATTGCATTTTAATGCTACAAAAACATCATGGGTACAGCACTACCACTCTGAGTGCACTTTGTGACCACAAAATTATTTACACACTAAATAAATGCTACGTATTACTGAGGCAGTTGGTTTCCGAAAACATCTGTTGGTTTGAGCTTTGCGCTTCTCGCCTCGTCTGGAAAATACGAGCATTTCTTAGCCGCACCCAGAGCACCCCGCCCTGTGGCATTGACTGTTGCTAATGCGCCATTTGAGGGTGATTCCGCAAAATAGGGCCCCAAGACTTTAACTTGCTTTTGCACTGAACGGACATGAAAAATAATCACAGCTAGCATCAACAACTATGTAAGTTAAAAAAGTGCTTGTCTAACTAGAAAAAGTTGTCAACTCAAATTTGTCCTTATGAAATTATATTTAGCCAACCAGATTTGATCAAAGACATTGTTGACAGGTATTACGGCCCCCTGCTCTGTGCTACTCATTCCTAGTGGACGGAGTACCAGGCCGTTGGCACAATTGGGAGCACCTATGGCCAGACTTCCACACCCCACATTTGTCTGGTTTCTTTTGTTGGGGGCTTGTCCGGGATGTAAAGTCTTAAGAGATTAGGCTTTTCACTTTTGTGCATTGTGTTGGTCCAGTGTGTGGTCCTGTGCTAATTGATAACTAGTTTGATTTTGGAGTTGGTAACTTTCGTTTTGACATTGTGTTACTTTTGTTTGATTTTGTAACACTTTGTTAATATAGTTACCTTTTGTGTTGGGACAAGGTTGACTTGTGTGTTGGTAATGAATTTGGCATTTGGTCCGTTTGCGGGTAAGCTTTTGGAAGCTGTGTGCATTAATTTGCATTGGTTTCACTTTGCCTCCTTGATTTGGCATGGGAGTTGGCCTGTGTGTCAAGGAGTGCTGGTAATTAGTGAATTGGTTTCTGGTGTGCTGTGAGCCCGCAGACATTTTGGGTGTGGCTGTGTATTGGTTGAGTGAAAGGGTTTCTTTACGGAGATACACTTTGACTTTTTTAGATTAATTTGTCGTTTTTTCTGACAAACACCCAAATTGTGGGAAATGATTTGGGCTTCTGTTACTGGTTTTTGCTGTGTGTTGATATTGAGAGGTCCAAAGGAAGGTGAGTATTAATCGCTTAGTACGCGTTGGAGTTTTCCCCAGGCAGGTTATAGTGACATCTCCTCTTTGGGTTTGTTGGTTTGTTTTTTTCAGTAGTGTTGTGGTGAACATGGGCTGTCGCAGTTATCTCGGGGGCACATCCGTGATGTCGGAAGGGTTGCCAGTTCGCTGGTCGCCTCTCTGCCCCATCGGGCTCCAGTGCATAAGTACCCACCACAAGTTACTGCATGAAGACTAGGGGTGAGAGCCAGTTTCATTGGTAGTCAGAGGGGAAGCTACACTTGACAGGGGTTACTTTTTTGCCTCTTGGCGTTTACTTGCGGTCAATGCTCCATTCTCTTGGTTCCTTTTTTGGTGGGCTAGACTGTCCTTTGGGGAAGATTTAGAGGAGTTTATGGAGTCTTTTGGAACAAACTTGCAGAGCATTTTGTTCAACTTCTGTATGAGTTGGAAGTTTTAGCATTGGAGTACCATATTTGAGCTGAAAGTCCGTATTAAGAAAATGGTAACTGAGGTAGACCGCATGCAATAGCTTACAATTCTTGGTAAGCATGTGCAGAGCAAAATGCAATTATGGTTTCTACTGAAATGTGTATGGCCAGAAGGAGACTGGTCTACATCTGGGAGATTCAGCTATGTGTGATAACACTTGCCTGATCATGTTGCCCTCAGTGTTTTGAATATTTTGCAGTGTCCAGACTAGAGGCTGGTGTGGATCTCCGCAGTTGTACTGTTTGGACATTAGCCATATTAAGAGGTCAAGTAATGGCACCGTTTTGTGTAGTCCAAGTCTCTGTCCTTCATTGCGACCTTTATCTTTACCCTGTCTTCTATTCTCCCATGTTCTCTCCCCTTGTAATTTGCTTCCAGGTACCAGTTGCTGAATGGGAGTTGAGTAGCAGGTCAGAGGATGGATTGGCAGGGGATGTTGGGTTGTGTAGTTTGTAATTTTGTTTACAGGGTTCCCTTTGGGGTTTGCATCAGACAAATGGTAAATGGCTAGCATTTATATAGCACCTTTATCCAAAGCGCTGTACAATTGATGCTTCTCATTCATTCACCCACACACACACACACACACCAACACACCAACAGCTTGGCTGACATGCAAGGCACCAACCAGCTCGTCAGGATCATTTTAGGTTACGTGCCTTGCTCAGGGACACTTTGACACAGCCCAGGCAGGGATCAAACTGGCAACCCCCTGACTGCCAGACAACTGCTCTTACCGCCTGAGCCAATGTCGCCCAACATTGCTTCAGCATACTTTTCATACATCCACTCACTCGCACTACTGATTCAACAGACTTTCATACACTTGTCTGGTTTCTTTTGTTAACTGGTTATTTAAAATAAATTTGACCTCGTTTTTTTAAATGTGTCAGTGTGGCCAGTCGTGACAACAGGAAACTATATTTGGGTGCTTCAAAAAAGCGCTCATTGGGTGCACAGGCATATGTGCCTTATAAAGAAATGAAAAGTTTAAACCTATTGCGGCATATATGACAAACTAATTGAGGGGTTATAATTACCTATTGCCCCTTTGGCCACCCATCCCCATTTTGGTTTGGTCTTCACAATTACTGTCAAGTATTATATTCCCTCTGGTGAAATAAACTCCAATTCCCCATTGCAGTGATGGAGACACCGTGCTGTCGGAGACGCTGTCTTTAGAAGGAGACAAAGGGCCTGACTCACCGTGGTCATTAAAGATCTCATTTCAAAGATTAGGAGGTTCCCTGGTATCCTGGCTTAATTCCATACTGGCTCTTTCAAACTACCACCCAAACATCCACTAATTTAATTGACTATATAATTGTTCACTCTCTCTCCACCTCTGTGTGCTCAGCGTTCTGGCACAAAATGACTACCGGCGCAACACATTGGTGGTGGTTGAAGCAAGTTTCCCCCCTCATCACTATAAAGCACTGAGTATTAGAAAAGTGCTATATAATGCAAGGAATTATTATTAATATTATTATTAGAATCAATGTGATAACTTTGGTCATCACAGTTTGACTTTGGCAAAAAAAAAAAAAAAGAGGCACTTTTCTTCACAGCACACTGAATTCCAGACTGAGGCACGGTCTGTCTGACAGATTTGCACCCAGTCCAGGGGGTTGCTTTCTTATTTCACACCGCAGAAATGAGAATAAATTCAGATGCAAATTCAGTCTGGCATGAGGAACTAGCCAAGTACCTTATCGAACCAAGCCACAACTGCGTAGGTACCGAGAGCTAGAAGCCAAAGGTCAATTGCAGAGTTATCAGTGAAGAGCCTTTTGAAGGAGAGTTTGCACACATGAATCACTTTGAGAGACCTCTCTTTAAAAAGCTGAGAATATTTAAATAAACACTACATGACTGACAGGATGTGTTTCCCTCTTTTGCAGAACTCTTTTCATTTTGTTTCATACAGCTGGGCAGAACAAATGTGTTGACAATATATAAAAATACACTCGCCCTCACCCACCCCCTAATACGCAAACCAGCAAAGCCACAAAAGACTGCTCAGAATAACATAACCAGACTGCAATTACAATGCATCCTTCTGTAGTCTGGAAGTTGTTAAATGCATGTTATTTTTGGGAATGTCTGGCCCAACATAGAGCGAACTAGGAATAATTCAGTGCCTTCAGACTACATAACAGATTTAGTATTTACTTTGCAGGCCTTGTTGTATTATTTGTGAACATCACAGAAAATACACGTAGCACCAAACTACAATTATCCTATCGTCCCCACCGCATTGATCGTTCAGAAAAACCTCAAAGCACGTGAACGTAATGCTACCTGGAGCCCTGGATAAGCCTCAGCTGGGGAATTGTGACTGTCGTGCTATTTCAGCGGAGTCTGGAGGACGACTCATCGCCTGGCCTCTGACCAACATGACAAAACCTCCCCCGCAGTCGGACGGTCCTCCATAAACACGGCCTCAGTAGTTGTGACACACTCAAATCAGGGCCGCGGGGCCACAGGTAATGGAAGAGCCACATCCACTGCCTGGATCAACATTTCCCCTCCAGAAATCTCGCCATAATTCCTGGTGTCAGTATTATTTCACATCTACATTCATTCCTGCCCTTTCATTTGTGGTAGTCATTGCCGAGCCATTCTTGTTTATGTCACCGTATATTCCATTTGACACATTGAGGAGGACACTGAATTTCAAATGCTGAGCCACCAGTTACCCAAAACCGGACAGCGGCAGAGATTGAAGTGGAATCATGTAGCTCCCCCTAGTGGACTCCAAAAGCATCGACCTGCAAGCTTTATGATATTGTTGTATGATGCATTATCTGTTCCAGCTTTAACTACAGGGAGATGGTGACACATACGTATTGAAGTTGGCTGCTTTTGAAAATACTATTAATAAAAAAGCAAATACGAGTAATATTCCTCTTTAATAATGATGTACCAAAAGGGAGATAAAAAAAAAAAAATATATATATATATATTTACATTTACATTTTTTACATTTTAGTCATTTGGCAGACGCTTTTAATCCAAAGCGACTTACAAGTGCATAGGTTCTACCACAAGTCAAAGCATCACATCCAGAACTAGGAAAATACACCTGGACTGCTGTTCTAAACATATAGTCGTCATCATAGGTGCAATATTTTTTTTTTTTTTTTTTTTTTTTTGGGGGGGGGGGGGGGGGTTAGACAGGGATAGGGGTATCAGAAGGGGGGGGCGGGGTAAATCAGGAGGGAGGACTAAGGTAGAGTTTGAAGAGGTGTGTTTTGAGTCTGCGTCGAAATAGGGGGAGGGATTCTGCTGTCCTGACAGCGGTAGGCAAGTCATTCCACCACTGAGGGACCAGAACGGAAAACAGGCGTGAACGTGCAGCTCGACCGCCAGGTGCCCGTAGAGAGGGAACCGTAAGGCGACCAGAGCTGGCAGACCGGAGTGGTCTAGCTGGGGAGTAGGGAGTGATCAGGGATTGTATGTAATGTGGGGCAGTCCCCTTAGCAGCCTGAAATGCCAACACTAGGGCCTTGAATCGGATGCGTTATATATATATATATATATATATATATATATATATATATATATAAAATAAATATATGTATTTGCCACATATTCAAATCCTAGTGTAAAGAGAGAAAAGGCAAAAAGCTGCAACCGATAGCAAAGAACCTCACTGGAGATAAGTCCATGCAAAGGAGTTGAAAATGTCTGATGTTACGTAACTGTGACACCTAGCGGCGAAAGGAACATACTACAAGAAAATTATTTCAAACCAACAAGAAAATTCAAAAGCAAAATTACATCAAACGAACACCTTTCTGGCTCAAGTGCTGAAAGACATATTTGGTCAATGTTTTGCTGATGGACAAATACACATGAAGCACAACTCTGGTTGCACAACCATTCCAATAAAAATACACACATTAAAGGTACAATAGGTACTTTCAGACTTCAACGGTCAAGAGAGGAATAGCAGCAACAAACACCTTCAAACAATTTCTGTATTCCTGTTTGTGTTTTACAGTGCAGTCCGCAAGTATTTTGACAGTGACACATTTTTTTTTTCGCTTCGTACTGTACAAATAGAATAATCACTATATGGTTTCATCTCTTGGCCAGGGCTCCCTTGAAAAAGAAATGGAAATCTCATTGGGATTCACCTGGTAAAATAAAGGATAATAAATACATCAAAAATAAATGTATTTTAGTGTGGCGCCTGCAAACAGTTCTGTGGAACAGCGAGGCCAACCGAAGGGTGCGTTCTGCGAAACGGTGCAGCCAGGAGAAAGATGTGAGTTAATATGCTTTGCATGCATGGCTGCTGTTGTGGAGAAGACTGTCTTCCGGCTGTTTTCCGGCATCCTCCAAGAGGGCCCACATCACTCCGCTGCTAAAAAAGCCTACCCTGGATCCCTCCATCATCCAGAACTACCGCCCGGTATCTCTTCTTCCTTTCCTTTCTAAAACTATAGAACGAGCCGCTTCTACTCAACTTTCTTCCTTCTTTTCTAACAACAACCTGCTAGACCCCCATCAGTCTGGCTTCAGATCGGGCCACTCGACAGAAACTGCGCTCCTCTCCGTCAGTGAGTCACTTCATGCCGCACGAGCAGCCTCCCTCTCCTCTGTCCTCATTCTTCTAGATCTCTCTGCTGCCTTCGACACTGTGGATCACTCCATCCTCCTGTCTGCCCTGTCAGCAACGGGCATCTGTGGCACAGCCCTGGACTGGATTGAGTCCTACCTCTCTGGTCGCTCCTTCCAGGTTGCCTGGGCTGGTTCGGTATCGACACCTCGGCCCCTCGCCACAGGAGTTCCCCAGGGCTCAGTCCTTGGCCCGCTTCTTTTTTCTCTCTACACTCGCTCCCTTGGCCCTGTGATCACTGCACATGGGCTATCCTACCACTGCTATGCGGACGATACCCAACTCTTCGTCTCGTTCCCGCCGTCTGATACGCAGGTTTCACCCCGTATCTCCGCTTGCCTGAGGGACATCCAGAGCTGGATGGACAACCACCATCTAAAGCTCAACCCAGGTAAAACTGAAATGATATTCATCCCTGCTAATGCCTCTCCCCATCTGGATCTCTCCATTTCCCTCGGGGATACCACACTCACGCCGTCACCCAGTGCAAGGAACCTCGGCGTGGTGATGGACAGCAGACTGTCCCTTTCCGAGAACATTGCGGCGGTGACCCGGTCTTGCAGGTTCTTCCTATACAACATACGGAGAATCCGCCCCTTTCTCACCCCCTACTCGACCCAGCTCCTGGTCCAAGCGATGGTTCTGTCCCGCCTGGACTACTGCAATTCCCTCTTGGCTGGCCTCCCAGCGTCTGCCATCAGACCCCTCCAACTCATCCAGAATGCAGCAGCTCGTCTGGTCTTCAACCTTCCCAAATACTCACACGTCACCCCCCTGCTTACTTCCCTCCACTGGCTGCCTGTCATGGCTCGCATCAAATTCAAAACATTGGTGCTAGCCTTCCAAGCAGTTAAAGGGTCTTCCCCAGCTTATCTGCAAAAAATCATCAGACCCTACACCCCTGCCAGACCTCTTCGTTCAGCCTCCACAGGCCGCTTGGCACCTCCCCCTCTCAGAACCTCCACCTCACGCTCACGACTACTGTCTGTTCTGGCTCCACGGTGGTGGAACGAACTCCCCGTTGAGGTCAGAACTATAGAATCCCTCCCCACCTTCAAGCGCAAGCTGAAGACACACCTCTTCAAACAGCACCTCTCCCCATCCCTCCCTACCTCCCTGTGAACCTTAATTGTTGTCTCTGTGACTTGTGTATCAGTATTTTAGTTGGCTAGGTAAGCAGTGTTTGGATAGTTAACTTTGGTGACTTTTGCTCTGTTTGTTTGTTTGTTCAAAAAAAGTAAAAAAAAAAAAAAAAAAAAAAAAAAATGGCCCTTGTCCTTATCTTTGTTGTACAGGTAGCAGTTGAAATTG
The DNA here is from genome assembly GCF_963514075.1 of Conger conger. Lineage (NCBI taxonomy): Eukaryota > Metazoa > Chordata > Actinopteri > Anguilliformes > Congridae > Conger > Conger conger. The sequence continues at coordinate 45,710,541 of NC_083761.1, read as the reverse complement.
TACTTACCTCTAGGGTCTTTCAGCGAACTTATCCCTGGTTATGGGTATGCACTTTGTTGTACGTCGCTCTGGATAAGAGCGTCTGCCAAATGCCAATAATGTAATGTAATGTAATGTAATGAAAAGACCTTAGGCATAAACAAAGCTGACATTCTAATTTTGCTCAGGTCACTGTGCAATGGGGCTTCGCATGGTGCTGCAACAAACTATCTAAAGTGCACCAATCAAGTCCCACTTTTATTTCATGAGCTAATTTCATTGTCAGATTCATCTGATGTGACAGTTTGCATGAAACCGATTCTCCCTGAACAAAGGCAATCATCTACACATTCCAAATGAAGCTAAGTATCACAGTTTCATTAATATCATAAAGGATAGCTTTCCCAGTGATTTATAGATGCAGGTCAGAAGCAAGCAAACAGATTGTTCCTTTATTTTATTGTCATTGTTATATTTTTTCTTAGTATAGTATATACCCTTTACCAGCCAGAGTGTTACTGTGCTTTTAGGACGTCTCACACAGTAAACCAATACATAACAGTTATTTAGGTATCACTTTTATCCAAAGCAGTTGATTAGACTAAGCAGGGGAGTTTCCCCTGGAGGAATGTGGGGTTAATGGCCTTGCTGAAGGGCCCAACAGCTGCACGGATTTTATTATGGACCAAACTTCCGGGTCCCAGTCATGATCCTTAGGCTACAGGCAACCCCATACAGAAAGGATTTAAGCTACACATCATACTGTACAAGCCATGCATTTTAGACAACTGGTCCACATTCTGCTGTTCACTACACAATACTCCTTTTCTGCCCGGTATCTTGTAATGACATAGGCTGTACACAAATGCAGTACGGTATGGTTTGCACAGGCGATGGTCGTACACCTAAAATTTATTTTAAATATATTTCAGGGACTAATACACAAACAAGACCTATATCCAAAAAGAATAGTTCTTACCTTTAAAAATAAATGACAGGTAAGCAACAAATCAGCTAGCTGACATTGTTAAATATGCGTCGGAATGTAAATGGAATGTTTGCCGTCTTGAACGCAAGTCAATATGTGCGATGTAGAAAACCTAACGAGAAGACATACTGCATCCACTTAATTAAACCAAAGGCTCTCTGATCATTAATGACGCCAACTTGACAACCATTTATGAACTAGAGGTGGGGAAAGCTCTTTTCAAAATATTCGGCGTAGCGGAATTCCTCCACGTGGAATTTTGCGCCCTTCCACTTCTTGGCCGTCATCCTGCCAGCCGGCGTTTCCATGACAAAGTTCCTGATGGCCACGTTTGGCAGAGTTACACTCTTGTACATCATCTCCATGCCCCACTCCTGCGTGCACAGAGACATTCCAGTTTGTAGTCAAATATTTCCAGGCATACGTCTCTGCTCACACTAAAGTCAGGCCCAAGAACAGCAGGTTTTTGGATGGATTGAAGTAAAGGTTGCGATATCATACACTGGACATACAAATGGGTTGACGGCACGTCACTGGCAAACAGTATCACAGTGGATCGATAGAGCAAGCCACAAACCAACACCAGCGACAAACGGCACAAACAACGAAAGCGATGACTGGCTAAAGTTTGCATTCCAAAGTAATAACAGCACAATTGAATGAAGCATGGACTAAAGATGGACATGGTCAAGCAGTCATAATGGCACACCAAAAAAACTAAGGAAAAATTTAATATATGGAAATTCTGGTCAACTAAGGAATGCAAAACTTTCCAATGGTGAATCAGGCAAGATGGGGAAATGAGGCAGGAAGAAGGCATAACATCCTTTCAGCTAAATGCAAACTGTAGCAAGCAATATCCCAGAGGAATACATGGGGTTGAAGGGGGATACTGCCTAGCATTTGCAACACAAAGCTCATCAGGCCAACCATAGAACAAAAGAAAACGTTGATCACATATTGAAGATGGACACAAAACATCTGTACCTGCAGACCAGTGCAAGGAGATACATTGGTGTTAGCTACATCATTATTGATAGCAGCTTCATACATTGTTAAAAAAGAGCTCACCTGACCACACTTTGCACAGCTGATCTTTTGCCCGGGCGTCCAGTCCTCAAAAGTCCTAGGCAGGACTATCTGCCCACCCAAGCGGTAGCACTTCCTGAAAACACACACAGGCAGATGAAAAACAAGGGCCATTTAACATTACCATCGACGAACAGTCGCACCAATTCCAAAGTCCATGAAATGAGAATGGAAAAGAACAAAAACATGATTTTTTAAATTTTATTATTATTCTTTTTTTATTGCTACTAACATGTCCAATTGCTTAAGATAATGCTAGTTTTCATTTCATATTTATAGTAGAGATTAGAAGTGTAGAATTTTCTTTGGGCGCTCATGTAGCAGGGTTAGCTCGGCTAGTTCACTAATAAGCACAGTGAAGTTTGACTAACAAATCTGTGAGAGGCTGGGGTTCAAATCCCACCTCAGACTTAGGTAAAAATCTCTCTTGTTACATTGGTGCCATGACCCGGATCTTGGTGGGTTGTAAAGAAAAAGCGGTTACTGTTGAGTTTCAAATGAAAGGGGGGTGAGTGTAGCAGGGTTAGCTCAGCTAGTTCGCTAGTAAGCACAGTGAAGTACAGTAAAGTAGGCTCATAGCAGGTTAGCATACCAATTTCACCTTTAGCTAACAAATCTTTGGAAGAGTGAGAGGCCGGGGTTCAAATCCCACCTCGGACTCTCAAAAATCAGGCCAAAATCTCCCTCTTGTTACACTCACTTGACGTCGGGGTTAACGATGACATAGTGAGCGCCTTCGATGAGCTGGATGTCGCTGCCGCGAGCGACGGGGGCGTCGCAGAGACAGCAGAGAAGCCGGACCCTGGTAGCCTGGAAAAGGTTCCTGTTGTCCGTGGCTCTCTGCTCTGCCAGCCGCCGTGCGATCATGGCTTCCTTCTGCAGCTCTGAGACCTGCGAGAGGACAGGGGCGGAAACACTGAGGCTCACAGGCAGCTAGTCCGGCACGAGCTGCGCTGCACGTGCTGGGGTGGAAGAAAAACAAAGAAATGTAGACGCACTGAGATGAAGACAGACACGGGTACACACGGACCAGTGAAATGAAGAAATGCGGTCGCTGAATTACGGATGCACTGGGTCAGAGACGACCTGAGGAACGAGGAGAGAGCTGCCGTGAAATAGACACACACTGAACTAAATGCACACTGGGTCAGAGTCATCGAGAAACTGGGTCACATACACGCAATGTCACTGAAATAAAGGCAAACTGGGCCTTGGACAGAGAGATTGAAAGAGCCAGATTCACTGAGACACTGAGACTCAGGCAGACAGGAGAGAAACAGAGATAGTAAGGACATAAGCACTCCCTGGTGGAAAAACAAGCTAGGTCTTGAAATAGCTGGCAGCTGGTAGATCAGTTCAGACCGGTTCCCAGGTCAACATGGTTTAGCTGGTTGACCAGTTTAGACCAGCTCCTAGCTTGACATGGTTTACCTGGTCGACCAGTCTAGACCAGCTCCCAGCTCAATGTGGTTTAGCTGGTTGACCAGTTTAGACCAGCTCCTAGTTTGACATGTAGCTATGTAGCTATGCCCAGCTACACCAGCTTATGACCAACTCGACCAGCTTGACCAGCTCAAGCTGGTTATAAGCTGGCATGGCTGGATTTGAAACACTAAGGAGGGGAAAAACGTTGGACAGAGGGACACTAAGTCTTGTGGACACACAGACAAGACGTCAGGCTCACCCGAATCCGGAACTCCCGGGGCGACATTTGCTGCACTTGGTCGATGGCTTTCTTGGACAGCTCCTCCAGGTACTCGTTAGTGCGCTCCCTGCACTCCTCCCGGCCCCCGGCATGCGCCACCACGGAATACACGCTGTTCTCTGCGCGGGCCCGCCCACTGGCCTGCTGCATGGCGATCTCATTGGTCAGCAGCCCGTAGCGCACCACCAGGTTACACTCAGCGATGTCCAGACCCTCTTCAGCCACGCTGGTGGAGACCAGCAGGTTCAGGACTCCGGTGCGGAACTGACTAATGGTCTCCCTTTGTTCTCCCTATATATAGACACAGGCATGGAACAGAAACATTGTTCGAATTAACACTTGCTCATCTGTATCCCATGAATTGGCTACCCTGCTGAAAAAACAGTTCAAGCTAAGTTTTGAAACAGCTGATAGCTGGTTGGCCAGTTCAGACCAGCTCCATACTGAACATGGTTTGACCAGCTCAAGCTATGTTTTGAAACAGCTGGTAGCTGGTCATTTCAACCTGGTCATAGCTGGATTTTATACCCGGGTAGACCCCACAGTTCTGTAGGGGGCCTCAGCATGTATGTAGGCCCACTAGATAGGGTCACATCACCTGGAACCAAGCCAAAAGCTTGATTAATTATCTCTAGAGATCTGGCTCTGCATGTGAAGATACAATTACAATACAACCCCAGCTGATCAGGAAGGTGTATCAGTATTTTATGAAAATGTATGAGTTTTTGCATTATAATTAAGTGTCCTCAAATATTTTTTCCAAACTGTTTAAGAAACAAAACTAGACCTGTATGAATCTTTTCTGGCATTGTGAGAACTTTATTGTATTCATTGAGTCACAAAAACTACAGTTTATTAAACATGGAGCCTTTTGGAAAAATGAAATACACCCAGCATAAAGAGTTGAATTCCTACCTCACACTAGGAAACGATCATCAAAACTAGAAAATATGAATAAAGAAATATGGAACTAGGTGAAAATGAAGTGACACACACTGAAGGAAACTAACTGGCAAGAGCCATACTTTATATACAGGTAAAAATAAATAAATAAATAAATATAAATAGGAGAGCAGAGCAGGGGGGGTCTGGCTGGATACCTGGCTCATGTGGTTGGCAAGGTTTCCGGCCCCAGTCAAAATGGCGGCCTTGATGCCAGCGGCCTGCATCTCAGGACTGGAACGGACCCATTCGTGGAGGCACTGGGCGCTCTTACGCGTTTTGGTGAACAGGATACCCCGGGCTGTCGTGCCTTCCTTAAACTGCTCCACTAAGATACGCTGGAGCTTCTCAAGCTTGGGGTTCTCATACTCAGGCAGCTCGGCCAGTGCCTCCAGCTGGAATCTATGCTCTGCAGAAACAAAATTGCGAATGAAGAAAGAAGACAGCATAAGAACCTAAGATATGTAACCCCTCCTGAACATTCCAGCATAAACCAGCCTAAACTGAAACCTAAGCTGGTTTAGGCACTTTTTGCTGCTTGACCAGCTGTTCACCAGTAGACCTGTAGACCTGCCTATATAGTTAGCTAGTCTACCAGTTTGACCTCCAGGTTAACCAACCTTGACAAGCTTTGTCCAACTAGAGACCAGCTTTGACCAGCTACAGACTAGCTGTTACCAGCTAAGTGTCAAAAAACATACCTGAAACCATATTAAAACAGCTTAAATTCACAGCTGGTCTTAACTGGAATTTCCAGCATGGAAATAATAATCAGGGTACTGTAAATAGCTATGGTGCCAATGATATTCAACCTATTGGCACAGTTACAGTATGGTCTCCATTGTTTATAAAGGAAATTATTCATCAAAATAGCTAACGAAGTAGCCAACTAGTAATTAGCAAGCCAACTACCCAATGTACTGTAAAAATCAATGGTTGACACTGTGCAAAGTGTTTTCCAGGACAAGCCTAGCATTTCTACAGAGATATTCAAGGGTAGGATCAGGAGCTCCCTTACCCTGGAAGAGGCTGAAAAGGTAGATATCGGTGCCATCCAGCCCAGTTCGGCTCGCCTCCTTACTGCTGTAGAACTCATCCAGCACCCTGAAAGCGTCCTCCATGCGCACCGTATCATTTATCATAAGTGCGTCATTGTATTGACGCAGATGCAATGCACACTGGGTCACCATCCTGTTCCTCTCCACTTTCCCTGGTGAAATGTAACCCCAACCCTCACATTACCAATGCATCATCACTTTGACATCATAGCACTCCCATCTCATCCCTTCCACATCACACATAACTAACCAGTGAGGCAATATCAGTGTCTCACACCACTGGTAATTATTGTAGGCAGAGCTGGTATTCAATACACTGTTCCCTAAACCATAAAATCACACAAGCAGTAACTCTCCTGTTCTACAGTAATGCTCTGCTCACAATTGGAACAATAACTGTTAAAAAAGTTTCAATGTGCTCAACTTGAAATGAATAGACACAGTCACTCCAAAAATCGTAATCCTGAACACAAACAAAGGCTATCATTGGAAAAACTTCCAGAAGAGTTTAGACGACACATATTGTTAAGCTGTAATGCAACCTTGAAAATAAAAGTAAAAAGAATGCTGTGTAAAAGCACCAAGGTGTCTTGGCATCACTCTTGCAATAGGAAGCTCCCTGAAAATGAGCAGTAATTCTCCCAAAGAACAGTACCTTTTTGTGTCAGTAGAACCACTTCTGCCTCATAATCCTGTGTACCGAAGCTCCTGCTGACATCCTCTTGCCCCATGAAGTCATGAATGAGACCCATAATTGTCTTCAGATAGTCCGCAAAGGGGTCCTGGAACACAGGGGTAGGACTGTTTTTAAGAATACCAACAGGTATGGGGCGACATTAGCTCAGGAGGTAAGAGCAGTTGTCTGGCATTTGGATGGTTGCCGGTTTGATCCCCCACCCAGGGTCTGTCGAAGTGTCCCTGAGCAAGACACCTAACCCCCAATTGCTCCAAATGAGCTTTGGATGGCAGTCAGTCACCGTTGGTATGTGTGAATGGGAATGGGTGAATGAGAAGCATCAATTGTACAGCGCTTTGGATAAAGGCGCTATATAAATGCCAACCATTTACCATTTTGCGATTTTAGAACCAATTTTCTTCATTATACTTGCCTAAATTGCCTATTATACAGTGTTTATGTACTGACAAACCAAATGAAGGTTCTTGGGGTGGGGGAAGGGCTGTGAGTGCTAGATAGTGCAAGTAACTTATATTTCACATCAATATTTCTAGTCTGTATGTAGCAAGACTACAACTTGGGTAGAAAGTGGTTTCTCTTGATGTAGAGGACGGTTTCTCCATCACTTTTTACTTTATTCATGGCTTGAGGTGGTGTTACTATCAGACCTGCAATCTCCTCTCCACGATGTCGTACTGTTTCCTGGGTTTCGGGACCTTCTTTGCCAGCTCTGCAGCATTCACCTTCGAAGACATGATGGCCGTGGCATCCAGGTTCGCGCAGATCTGCCGAACAAACAACACTGAGCATCCGCAGGGAGAATCCTGGTGTCGGCGTATTAAGATACGATAGGATAGGACATACTGTGTGGGATAATTTGTCCTCTGTATTTGACCAATCCTAGTTACAGAACTTAGGAGCAGTGGGCAACCCAGTTCTGAGGCCAGTGCCTTGGTCCAGTGTCCCTAATCGGACATGCATGTCTTTGAGTGTGGGAGGAAACCGAAGTACCCAGAGTAAACCCACGTGAACACAGGGATAACATGCAAGCTTCACGCAGAGAGGATCTGGGGTGGTTAAGGTACATGACTGGGACCCGCAAGGGCGGCGGTTCGATTCCCGGTGTAGCCACAATAAGATCCGCACAGCCATTGGGCCCTTGAGTAAGGCCCCTAACCCTGCATTGCTCCAGGAGAGGATTGTCCCCTGCTTAGTCTAATCAACTGTACGTCACTCTGGATAAGAGCGTCTGCCAAATGCCAATAATGTAATGTAATGAATCGGGGGGTTAACAGCACTCCTATTTGATAAAGCACTCAATCAGCCTTTAATCATGGTTAATACTGCAGGACTAGAATGTTATAAAAAAAAAAAACCTTTCAAGTGCTTGGACTTACCTGCAATGCGTGAGTCACGGTTTTTTCGAGAGTCCGTGCACCTCCTGTCCCAAGAGAGGCAGTGAGGCCCAGCACTTGAGGCAGCCCTGCTTTCCCCTCCAGCTTGTACTCCACGTAGCGCTCCATGATTTTGTTGTAGACACTTTCCTTCTGGGTGTGGTGACACTCATCGATGATAAGCAAAGAGAAATCTAATACAAGGATAGGAAATTGTTTTTTAAAAGAAAACAGCATTTTGACAGCGCAGAAATGAAATGTAAAAAAAAAATCTTTAGACAATTATACAGAGAATACAAGCTAAACAAAAGCTATAGCTAAAATAATATGCTTATTTAATTCATTCATTATCCTAACCCGCTTATCCTGAACAGGGTCGCAGGGGGGCTGGAGCCTATCCCAGCATACATTGGGCGAAAGGCAGGAATACACCCTGGACAGGTCGCCAGTCCATCGGAGGGCACACACACCATTCACTCACACAATCATACCCACGGGCAATTTAGACACTCCAATCAGCCTAACCTGCATGTCTTTGGACTGTGGGAGGAAACCGGAGTACCTGGAGGAAACCCACAAGAACAAGGGGAGAACATGCAAACTCCACACAGAGAGGCCGACCAGGATTCGAACCCAGGACCTCCTTGCTGTGAGGCGGCAGTGCTACCGACTGCACCATCCGTGAAGCCAATTTGCTTATTTAACTAAGCTATTTGCATTGCTAATTTTCATTGCTAACATTGCTAAAGTGAAGAGGAAAATTACAGTACATATTGAAGAAATGCAAATCCTATCACACAAATCGTGTGTTCTGCACATTTACAATATGCACAGTACCACTCACAGAAATAGTGCGCTGCACATTAACAAACAACACAAAACTACGGAGCCCCCTTGGTCACCCTAGGTAAAAAAAAATATATTTTATAGAAATCCGTTCTCTCCGTTTAGCAATCTGTGCTCAGTTTGTCAAACCGTATGCTTACAAAAGCAAACCAAACGCACGGTTTGCAAAGCTGACAGTACGGATTGGAAAACTGAACAAATTGCAATACCGAGAGTATTTCTGCATTTAAATACAGAATTTGTACCTAGGGTGTCTAGGGTGGCTCCATACAAACATTCAGAGAGCAAGTACTGTTTATTTTCCTTGTAGAGTTGTATGAATTCCACTCCAAGCCAAAATCCGAGTCAGTAGGTTTTTAACAGACCTGATGGCCAGCAGGACAACAGCAATGACACACCTTTATCATCATACCTGTTAGTTCCACGTGCTTCTCCTCCTCAGAGCTCCTCAGGGCATTCTCCAGGATTTGGGCAGTGCAGATGATCACGTCACTCTCTAGCACCACTTTAGCAAAAAAGTCTTTCTCAGCAGAGTCACCACTGATACTCTTCACTGAGTAAGTCTTTCCCAGGAAGGGACCAAACTCTTTGGAGTAGTGCTGGTCCACCAGGTGGACCTAGGCAACATGACATATAAAATGAAAATAAATAAATGGAAATTAGCAAAGGAAAACTTCTGCACCAACATTAGGAAGTATTTTTTCTTAAAGAGTGTGGAATAGCTTGCCAGGACATGTAATGGAGGCAGGACCAGGTTTAATAAGGTGCTAGATACTATTCAGCTTTTTGGCAAACTAACCAGTAGGTACACTTTAGTGGAAGAAAAAGGCAAGCATTGCTGGGCTGAATGGCCTGTTCGTCATTATGTTATGTTACAGTACAATATGTTATGTAATGTAAGGCCAGTCCATTAAAACCATAGTAAGGATCATCTTTTGCTCCCTAACAAGTACATTTATACGGATTGGCCGTAATGAGGGTTAAATGACCCAGAGGAGACAGTAACCCTTTTTAACTTTTAACTTTTAACGACCTCCTCATGGAGGTCAGAACAGCAGAGACTGACCGCCTTCAAGTGCAGACTGAAGACATACCTCTTCAAGCTACATCTCTCCCCAACCCTCCCTACCTCCCTATAATTTTTAACTGATTGGCTGTTGTTGTTTTTCAGTGCTCAATAGTGTGTCAGTACTTGTGTAATAACTTGTTCTCTGGGATTACATTTTTGCTAGTTTTGTTGGCTGTGTAAACGGTTTATTGTTCCCACGTAAGTATATCATTCTATTACATTGTGCTGTATAAAAACAGTTTTAGAAATAATCCATTGTCAGATTAATGAAATAGGCCCTAACCCTTTCCTTATCTTTGTTGTACTCTTAGCACTTGTACTTCCCCCTAGGGTCTTTCAGCGCACTTCCTAGTGATGGACATGCACTTTGCACTTTGTTGTACTTCGCCAAATGCCAATAATGTAATGCCAAATGCTCTGACCAATGCACTGCATCAAATTCTTAATACACTACCTAATACTGTATACGGCAAATAAAGTTGATTTAAGATTTAATAGATTCTGCCACAAAACAGACAATTGACAGTAACAGTTTATATCTACAACTATTATAAAAATGAACAATTAATTTCCCCAGTTTATTGTGGAAAAACAAGACTATTTTTGGTTTGTGCCAGTACTTCAGAGCTTAAAGGGAAAAAAAGCCCCAACCTTTATAATAGTGGATATGCATCATATAAACATCATATATACCCAACTTATATACTCTGTTCTTTACCTTGTTCACCAGGACAGCCACCTTGGCTTGGCGTTTGGTCTCCAGGTGTCTCTGGGCAACATAGACGGCGGAGCGGGTTTTCCCTCCTCCTGTTGGTAGCCAGATAATGATGTTCCTCCCCTCTAGGGCTGGCTGCACCACCTCCTTCTGGTAGTCACGCAGCTGAATCTTTTCCATCTCACTGTGGTAAACACAACCTACATTGCTCATGACGGCCTCACAATGGTAAATACAAACAACATCTCTCAGCGTCTTTGCCACCCAATTGCAAGCAGTAAAGCAGGCAATACACATAATGTACTCAACATCAATGCATTTCCTCCAATGACCATTTTTTCATGCAGGCTTTTAAAGATAGAGGTTTTAAAGGCTACATAAAACCTTAACAGTAATTCACAACTAGTAGTACACACAGCAGATGGAGTAGCTTATTTAAAAAGGTGAGATCACCTTTAATCTTACTTTAAGCACTATCAAATCATAGAAAATTCTGAAAGCAAAATGATTAAGTACACAATGAAAATGGCAACACCAATAAAGACTCTAAAGGACAACTGACAGTAAGAAGTAGTTTGTTGACAGAAGCACAAAAAACAGACACAGAAAACCAGCTGTAAACCAAGAGTTCAACATATCACATTTAAGGTAATTTCTAAAAGACGTAATTGCTAAACGGCAGCAAGGCTTGTAACATGCACTCCTATCAACAATAAATCTCCTGATTTGCCTTAACAGAATGTAATGTCACATTCTTAAAACTAGAAGTGTAAATGCATACAGCAGTGTTTTGATTGAGACAAACTTACCGGCTTTGGACTTAAGTTCTGATGAAAGCTCAAGATAAAATGCAGTTATGAATGCTCCGGTCCTCTGACGTTTGTAAAGCAAAAGCCTATCACCGTATTTCAAGCATACCAGCAGGCTGAACAGAAACGAAACTGAAAGAACGGTAAGGGCTCCACTAGGGGGGTACTGAACAACAACCCTCTGAATTGACAGACCAGGGAAACTTGCCAAAGCTTCTTTTGACAGCACAACGAAAGGTAAGTATCTGAGTATCTGAATTACAGACATTCGTCTCTGAAAGATACTGTACAGCAGGTAATCTCCCCCTTGTTGTCAATGCTAAATTCAACATGATTACAAGTAAATCATGTGCTGAGCTTTAACCCCCTTGAAAGGTACTCTACTCTGGAAACACACCAGGAAATAGAAACTGAGGGAATTCCCTGAACAATCCCTGAGTTTCATTTGGATATCTTCAAATACTTAACACATCAAAGCCTTTGTCAGCCTATATAGATTCCAGTACAGAAGACTATTGATCAGTGTTTTGTTACTGTTATACAGTAGGACAGCATGCAACCTCACAGCTGCTGAAAGGAAAGCTTAGATTAGAAATTCGTCTTAGTTTAAAAAAATATATATTCAAGCTGGCATGCAGAATGCAGCATCTTGTAAATCACTATCCAGATTCAATGTGATGTTTTAACTAGCCCATTATCATTGCAGTCCCAACATACTCAAAATGCCCAACATTTAATATGGTCTCCATTTACTGTAACACACATGTTCACTTTCGTACAAAAACATTTTTATTTGAATCCTTAATAAGATGTGACACTTTTCCAATGGTTCATGAGCAGCTCAAAAAAAAAAACAAAAAAAAAAAAAAACAACCTTCCCGGCCCCAAAATGGCCCCAACTTCACCTGTGCGTAAATGAGGCATGGGACAAAGGTGTGAAAGCAAAGTTCATTGACAATGAAGCCTTGGATAACAACTCCAATGTCACTGTAGCATCTAAAAGCCCTTCCCCAATCAAGTACACAATAGAAGGGCCCAAAATACAGCTGGAATATAAAAAAAAAAAAAATTAAAAAATAAAAATAAAAAAAATAACCAAGTGTAATACCCAACACATTATTTGACCAAACTAAAAATAGATAAATATTTGTTTACATATCAGAAATAACAGCAAATGCAATTCTGTGAAGCTGACTGGCAGTTATAACACAACAACGATATAACCATTTATGACATGCTGATACCTACCGCTTTCATGGATAACGGCATGCATTACGAAACACGATTGCGGTTCACCGTCGAGTGGGGAATTATAGCTAAGCTTTCGTTTCTGTTTTCATCCCGACACAATGGCCACTGGAAGAGGTCGGAAGTTGCGCTTACTGTATAATTCAGAGTAATGGTGGGGGTTGAACCTTTCAGTGGCAAATCAGTCCTGGTGTCAAATGAACATTGTGTGAAAGTACCCAACCTATTTTAGGCTGTGTTTAAAAAGAAACCTTGGTTTTGTAACCAATGCACACTCGCAACAACACAATAACTGTAACACATTGTAAATACAGAAACAAAATCAATATGGATCTGCGCACATCCAAGGGAAAGGCCATTTAACTGGTCGGAAAAAACCCCACAGTACATGTTCTTTTTAAACCTTTACGGACACTGCAAAACCAATTCACAACTGCACAAACAGCCATTCAGAGGGAAGAGTGGTCCTTGAACAAAATACAGAATTGAAAACATAACGGAAGGACTGAAGGTCCAAGAGGGTTTTGAATACTAATTATGTTTTACAGTTTATGTTGCATCTTGTAAATACCTGTAATGATTTTAAAGTCAATACATTAGCGTGAAACAAGTTTACTGAAAAATTCTTATTTTCGTTCCTCAGTAGTCCTGATTGCAACATAATTGCTTTCTGTCCTTGACAAAGCAAAATCAGACAACCAAGGATTTGAACAGATCAAAAGATAATAATAATAATAAAAATAATAATAATCCAACTGGCTCATTCGTCACAATTTCGCAATGCTGCATGTGATAAAATCTGGTCCTACATAACAGGGCACAACGTGGTGTAAAAAGAAGAAAGTTTTGTTTTTGATGAGTTCAAACTCCACCAGCCAAGGCGCGATGCAGAACGATACAAAGACTTCTTGCATCCTCTGCTAGAGTAGACCTTTGTTCTCAACACTACAAGAATACCACCTAAAGCATTACTGAATCAAGCACATCCAGCCTGTTCGTGTAGGTATCTACAGTATGCATACATACAGGCTGACAGCAGCTACATTTCAAGTAACGGCTCTTTGCATTATGCATCGAGTATGTACACGTATCCCATTTCACACAACCCTGTTTCTAAATGACTTGAGTCCCAGGCTCCAAAGTCAGTGGTAGTCGATGCATTTGTCACTGATGACAAGAGGATTAACCTTTAACTGACACAAAACAGGTGCCAGACGCAAGGTTCATCACCGTGTCAATGGGGGTAAACATTAGAATAACAACATGTCGCAATGCAAAACAATGCGTGTTTACCTATACTGGAGGTGCAAACAAATGGCGTAGGAAGGGGCGGGGAAGCACAACAGTCTTTTGTTATTTAGGTCACTCAAACCAAATAAAAACAACCGTGTCTTTTTTACAGATTCAAATGCCCATCGGTCAGACAAAACGAAAGGATGTCGTTCCTTTTGATAGTCACGTTTTATTTTTTTCTTCCTCCCCCTACAGCTCATTCAGCGGAACCTAACGGGTTCGGTAAACTAAATGATCTTGGACCCAGCCTCCTCCTGCTTGTCTTCCCCCGCTCTTTCACAGGCGGTGAAAGGGCCTCACTTGTCGATCAGCCCGCCCTCCTTCAGCTTGAAGTAAAAGAACTTCTCCAGGGTGTTGGCGCACCTGCAGTACTCGCTGTCCGGAGGGTTGTACTCGCGGCAGTTGGTGATGATGCGCTGCAGGTCGGCGATGAAAAGCTTCTTGGTCACATAGTAGCGGTTCTTCAGCCGCTCGGTCATGGTCCTCAAATCTGGGCGGAGGTAAAGGGGGGGGGGGGGGGGGGGCACAGAAATGGGTAATGGGATACAGGACCCTGGGAAACTAAAACGGTGGACAAAGAAAAGGACAATCTTACCAATGGGAAAGCGAATTATTTCATAGTAATCGTGGGCCTCTGCTTTCTTCACGGGCTCCATGAAAGGCCAGGCGTCTGGGTGTGTCTGAAAAACAGTTCATGCAGGTGAGTCATACCATCAGACAGTTTTATTATGTATATGGAGCGAGTCTTGCCACACCCAACAAAGAGCAACTTTGTATTCCTACCTTAATTTGGGCGAGCAGGTTCTTCAGCATGTTGTATAAAAGGTCAGGATCTTTCAACTCTTTGCTGTAAAGCAGATATTTTAAAAATGTAATTACTTCAGGAAATGTTAATAATATCGTGTGTACTTTTTTTTTTTTTTTTTTTTTAATGACAGACTTTGTTTTTGGAGAAGTTTTCAGAAGGTGCACGGATCACTGCACTCAACCAGTGGAAGCCGGGTGTTCAGCGATAATAGTTCCAACCATCTAAGTTCTCCGAAAACATCTCTCGTTTTATTTTTTTTCCCGCACGTGTATTTCAAATACACATGAAATCTTGTGTAAATAAGACACCTTTGGAGTTGCTGTACAGTGGTAGACTATTGGTTCCTATAGGCTTCCAGTCTTTATGCTAAGCTAACACGTTATTCTAACATGGACAAAAATGACAATGAAATCGAACATCTGGTCTAAGTCTGGCTAGGTCAGAAAAAAACTAACGGTATATAGAAAAAAGGTATATTTCCTAAAATGTTTATACAGATAGAACCGTGAGTATTAACGCTTTCAAACGGTATATCCCGTTACCATAGTAATTGATTTGCACGGTGAAAAAAATAAAAAAATAAAAACCCACACTGGCCCAGCCCTGACTTAAGAGACTTAAGGGGTTAAAATCCACTGAACAATCAACAGCTCTCAATCATCTTCTTAAGAGAAGAACTCTATTAGTCTATGCATTTACATTACTAGAAGGATGATTAATGATGAAATGCAGTGTTCTGCCACTCCACTAATAATAAAGCAGGTGATATGAATTGAGTGTCACACCCATAGACAGACAATGTTCTATGGATGGACAACCCCATAGGATGGCAAACACTGGACATCCAACCGGCAAAGGATGTCCAATGTTTGTACCAATTCAATTATCTGTGAAAATTTGTGTTGATCAAAGCATATGGTATATGGGCATATAAGGACAATAAGGACATTTAATAAGCATACACTGGCCAATTGTGTAAAAATTCGGGACTGGCCAACAAAATGGCTGAATTGCCTCTGATGATTTCTGTCGCCTACAGCATTTTAAGCATTTTGAGCAGGCCATAACAATGGCCACCTGACTGAGAGGAGGCGGGGAACAAGAGCTCTATGATGTACTTTGCCTACGAAAAATGTCAAAGCCCAAGAATCGTTATCATCCCCAAAGTGGTTCAGAGCAATCTGAAGATCCCAGGCTTGTCCATCGACTGGTAAGTATTCGCATGGCTATGCTAATCAGATGCTCGTCGGCAAAGGTTGCCTAGTTTTTCCACTAGGAAGAACAATATATGGTTTGTTTAACTTACAAATCGTGTATGTATGCGTGAGTGACGTTTTCCCTGGTTTTCAAACCATTTATTTTCGCGTACGAGGACAAGGAATAACACAGGCGCATATTATACAAAAGCCGCAAAAAAATGTCAGATGACGCAAAGTGATTTATTAATAAGTATAGAATAATATCTACCGATTACTCACCATTTCTCCTTCCCGCTAGGTTTCCATCCGGTCTCTCCTGATGGAAGGAGAAAAAACAGAACGTGTGAGCACTGTGACGAAACAGGCGAAGAGCAGCACCGAATCCACCCCAACAGTCCCACACAGGAGCGCCGACTTACGGATGCCAGGTATGCTCTCCACAGGGATCTGCCGCACTCCCTCTTTGAAACAGGTCAGGCCTGGATACACCTTCCTGATCTGAGACTGCTTCCGCTCAATCAGCTTCTTGATGATCTGAAAACACCAGAGGAACACAGCTGTGAAGTATGGGTTTAGGGATGGCCGCTCCGCTCATTTTCACAAGGGCGATAGCGCGATATGTCGGCGTGGCGTAATCTCGCCATTAAAGAGTCACCTCCTTCTGCCTCTTGATGATGTGAGAGAGTTCCGTGTAGGGTATTCTGGGATTGAGCTCGCACTCCATGAGGGTCGCCCCTTCGTAGTCCTTGATGTACCCCAGGTAGCGGCTCTTTGGCACTTTGATATCTTTGGAAAAACCCTGAGGAGAATAAGGCCACGGAGTAAACCTCTCTGATATATACCACTCATTAATTGGTAGGCCTATTTTGAGTCATTGTTTTTTTTTTTATAGGCCATATAGTAGATTTTAAGTTTGTCATTTAATTGCTATTATACAACTGTTAGTTCCAACCTCGTAATCTCATTGGCTGAGAGACAAGACACACCTAATTTCGCAAAACCAAACTTCTTAGTTTATGGTAGGTTAATTGTATCAAAAACATCATAACTCATAACCTAGACACAGAGTTACTGTTACAGTTATAGTTATAGTTTTAAAATGCATAAACATGTTGATAAAACAGTTGGTTAACTGCAATAATACACTCAAAGTATAGTAATACACTTGAACGCAGCACAGCAGTGACTACATCTCACACTAAGTCGCTCCTGGTGTATTATCGCATAATCGATCAACGGGTACAGACGACTTCATTGTTATTGTTTATAGGTTGTAATATTCACACAGCTGGATCTCGGAAAAGGAGAAGCACGGGGGTACCTGCTTCTTGAAGTAGCCGATGGCGTACTCATCGGCGTAGGTGAGGAAGTACAGGATGCTGTGTTTGATGTGGTACTCCTTCAAGTGGTTCATCAGGTGGGTTCCGTAGCCCTGAAAGGAAGCACAAAGACCGGCATTTTCTCTCTGCTGCAGCTTTACGCCTTGCTGTCGGTGGTGGCACGGCAGGGGGTTCGTGCCCGTACCTTAACCTGCTCGTTGGAGGTTACTGCACAGAAGACGATCTCCGTGAAGCCTTGAGTGGGGAACATCCTGAAGCAGATCCCTCCTATGACACGGCCATCCTTAATTAAGGCCAGGGTCTTGTGCTTCCTGGGGACAGGGGAAAGACACGCATCACAAAAGTCAAGCTTTCCTAGTTTTTTTTAACGTATTTAGCATAAGAGCTGTTAAAATGTTTAAGGAGAAATGGCTGAGGCCATCTCCTTCCTGTTGCTTCAACAGGCTGCAGTGTGCTGACAGGCTAAATGCTCGTGTAGTGCACTCACAGATCCAGAATCAGTGTGGAGGAGCACTGACATGCTATAGGGTAGGGTAGTGTGTAGTGAACTCACAGATCCAGAATCAGTGTGGAGGAGCACTGACATGCTACAGGGTAGTGTAGTGTGTAGTGAACTCACTGATCCAGAATCAGTGTGGAGGAGTCTGTTGTACTCACGGATCAAACACCAGACGGGTGATGTACTCCTTAGGCATGCGGGGCAGCTGGTGGGAGAAGACATTTTGCAAGCCCACCAGCCACATCAGGATCTTCTTATTGGATTTTTGTGAGAGCGAGTTCCCAATGACGTGGAATTCGATGATTCCGCGCCTCTCCTCCAGCCTTGCCGTCTCATCCCGTGCGGCATTGGCCGACAGCAAACTGGTCTGAGAGAGAGGAGTTCCAAAACTTAACTGCCAGCAGCCAAAAAGGACTGAAGCTAAGCAGGCGTGGGCTTGGTTAGTACTTGGATGGGAGACCTCCTGGGATCACTGAGGTGCTGCTGGAAGTGGTGCTGGTGGGCCAAGAGGGGAATATTTTCCCTCTGGTCAAAATAAAACCCCAATACCCCAGTGCAGCAATGGGGACACTGTGGTGTAGGAGATGCCGTCTTTCGGATGTGATGTTAAATAGAGGTCCTGACTCACTGTGGTCGTTAACAATCCTACGACACTCATCGCAGAGTTGGGGGTTCCCCGGAGTCCTGGCTAAATGCCATACCTGGCTCGTACAACCTGCCTCCTTATCATCCCATGATTTAATTGGCTTAATAATTGTTCTCTCCTTTCCACGTCAGCTGATGTGTGGTCAGTATTCCGCTACAAAGACGGTGGGTGCTAGACATTGGGGATGGTTGAGGTGAGTTTCCCCCTCATAACTGTAAGGCGCTTTGCATACAATAAAGGCACTATATAAATGCAAGGAATTGTTCATTATTATTATCATCATGGTTAGCGTGGCCGACATGCCAATCAACTCTATTGGGAGCTCTGCACTGAAAAAACAAAATAAGTATCATTTAGACTTACAATATTATTTCTATTACTTTTGCTAAATGAGACAAAAGAAAAACTGCCAATGGGGTCAGAAAGTTTGACTCCTTCACTTGCCATGCAAACAATAATTTAAAACAAGCTAATATGTTCGACTTGAGGAAAAAATAAGACCATAAATCTTATTACAAGACTAAAAATGCTTGTTAAGACAGCAATTTTTTGCAGTGTGCATACTGACGGTGCTAAAAACTGAACCAGTGCTATGAAAGTTTTTGAAAAAAAGCACTCAAGAAGAGACAAAAAACTGACTAAACACCTGTACTGACCTCAGGGCCCAGCATGGCAGCAGGGTCAGTGATGGTCATCATGACCTCATTCACCAGCTCCATGGGGATGTCCCCCATGACCCGGATCCTCTTGGCATCTTCCAGCGTCAGAGCTTCCGGAAGCTTCCTTTTCTCTCCTGTGGACAGAAGGTGTAGGGGATATTACATAGATGTGCCTCTGGACAGACCCCCAGAAGGAAACAGACATGTTTACCAGGTTGAAAAAGGGTCAGCAAGGTTTGATGAACAGACAGTGCTCGTCAATACATGGTACGCATCATTGCACTGCCTCTGCGCAAGTCTGCTTCAGTGGAATGCTCCCATATTAAGATAGTACTGCATAGATCATGGGTTTTCAACATACAGTGTTTGGGGTCTTTATTCTTTAATACAATTTAGAAAAAGACCACAGGTAATGCAAGCTACCTGGGAGTCAGCATCCAGCTGTGCTATGAAGGTTAACCAGGTTTGTTAGATGTAAAGAGATAACATCAGCAGGAATATTGTTATTCCCACCGTCTTGTGACTCTATTTGAATGTGTTGTTTTCCTGTAAACCCTGGGTATTATAGAGGGAAACGTGGAATGGCTCAAGGAGACTCGCTAGTAGGACCGCCTGCCATTCATATTATACCGTTCCACATTGTCATTTTATTTCTGCATTACACATTGTTTAATAAATTGTATTCATTTTAACCTGCATCCTCTTGACTCGCACCACTGCACACTTAACAGTTTAGAGTCCTAACAGACATAGACAACATAGGATACCTGCACCCTGTAGTCACTCACCTATACACTAGTTACGTCACAAGATACATAATTGTATCATTGTAGGCTATACAGGCCAGAGGCAGGTCCGCGTCTAAACAGATAGATAGCGATAGTATAGCGCCACACTTTTGGTGAATAGAGGAGCAGTTAACATAATCTTTTGGAGTCACAGAAACTAAAAAACATTTCATTAACCCTGTTACACGTGTTTCTTTTGCCTCTCATATACTTGTATTTGGGGGGTTCCTACAGTTAGGGGCCTCAAGGTGATAAGTTTTCATCCATGTCATCTGTGGCGACTACAAAGGGAACCTCAGTCGCTTTGGATAAAATAAAGAATGATACATACACAATAATAAATATTGGGTCAGAAAATGGGAAAATGTCACCATGCGCTGGCTCATACAATTTCTAATTCACAAATTGCTGAAATGCAGTCATGCAATGTAATACGGTTTGTAATTTGTAATCGGCAGAAATTTCGAATGGTGTGTTTTTATTTTCCTACCTGTCAAAGGGACATGTGGTAAAAATATGAAATGATTTATATTTCACTTTCTGCCAACAGTGACATAAACATGACTACAGCCTGATACTGCACATACTGTACATATGCACCAACGATATAAAACAGATATAAAACATTGTAAAATTCCAAGTTGTTCTGCACTAAATGGTGTTTTTGTTTTTGCAACCTTAGCAGTGAAAGATGCTCCATATACACACAGAAGCTAACCTGTCTTGGGCTCTGCCACCACAGCGTCCAGACTCATGGTGCCCAGGGAGGTGCTGCAGCTGTTGCTCTTGGAGAAAGAAGGAGTGCTGGAAACAGCGGCTGGGCTGATCACTGCTAACACACACACACACACACACACACACACACACACAAACCATCTGTAACAGTAGCATCCATAAGAGTACAGGTTCATGGAAATGATTCACTCATACTCACACTCATACACTCCCCCCCCCCCCCCCCCCCACCCCCAAAAAATGCACTTCTGATGACAACTATGTTTAGAACAGCATTTCCTGTGTATTTTGCTAGTTTCTGGATGTGATGCTCTGACTTATGGTAGAACCTATGCACTTGTAAGTCGCTTTGGATTAAAAGCGTCTGCCAAATGACTAAAATGTAAATGTAAATGTAAGTGCTAGTCACTTAACTAGAGCCTTTGAAGTGATTTCCAAAGGAGAACCGTGGATGTCTAGACTCACTGGAGTTTGTGTATGAACATGGCAGCTGATGCAGGTAGTAATTGAATATGCAGAGCCTCATGTTGGGCATCAAATATATATATATCTTTTAAAGTCATTTCAAAAAATTAAAAATAATACCTATAATAAAATGTTGTGCCCTGACAAGCACTAAATGTTTGTGGAAAATATGTTGGAAAGAAACCTTCACAATATTACTTTTCAGGCTTGTTACCAATTGCACAATTGATTCTACTTTTGTGCAGGTACAATAAGCAACATTGACTGTTGAATATTAGAGGCTAATCCTAGCGGTCCTCACTCCTGGTCCTGGAGAGCTGCAGGGTGTGCAGGCTTTTGTCATTAATTAATCAATTAAAGCAATTAATTACACGGTTAGCTCACCTCATCTGGTTTCTTAGGTTTGAACTGGCTGCTTATATGCTAGAAGGCAAAAACAAAAACCAGCACACCCTGTGGCTCTCCAGGACCAGGAGTGAGGATCACTGAATTAATCTAACTGTTGAAGTGAGACCAAGTTCAAAATTCATTAAATGGCGCAATCAGTTACGATTAACAGATTCCAGGGGCATCTAAAAACAGCCTAAAGCATCGGTAAGAGAATTGATAAAGCCGTCTAAGACACTTATCCCAAGCATCCTTTAGCCTGGTTGAGGATAGCAGCTGACGAGGAATGTTGAATCCATAAAAGGCAGGGGTGCAGAACAAGGGCCGATCCGTTTCAGGATTTTGTGCCAACTTCCGGTCTTAATTATTTAATTGTCTCAATCATAGCAATTGAAATTGTACTTCCCTCTAGGGTCTTTCAGCGCACTTACCCCTGGTTATGGGTATGCACTTTGTTGTACGTCGCTCTGGATAAGAGGGTCTGCCAAATGCCAATAATGTAATGTAATGTAATATCATATCTGACATGTGTATGAGTACCGGCTACAAGTGCATCCTAATTATTTTACTGCGCTCAAGTACAGGCTTGAACCAGGGTAATTTATAGAGCAAATTAAAAACAAGGTAATTGGCTGGAACAAAAACCAGTACGCAGACCGGCCCTCGAGGACTGGAGTTGTGCACCCCTGGTATAAGGTTACCCGTGGGATGTCCGAGCTGAGCTCCCTCAGAAGCTGGCATGGTGAAGTCTGCCTCCCAGATGGGTGAGTTCTCCCCATATATCTCCTCCTCCAGCATGGAGAGGAACCTGAAACCAGATCGCATTGCTCACAATGCACCTTCCACTCACCTAAAACAGACTCTGGCTCAAGATATATTGAACTAACCAACAACCAGAGTTGCATTTGAAAATAACGCATACATTTGACTACATTTTGTCTGTTTCATCACCAGCAGTAGTATCTGTTGAAAACACCTAAAAAGCACAAAGAATACGGTCCACTGTAGTGTACACTTCCTGAAACATCATCTTCAGTGTAAGTAAGTTATGTGTTGTTTATGTCATAAAATGTGAACGTTACTTGTTATTAATATATTCTACCACTACATATGCCATTATGACTCTTGGAATATAACCATTGTTTTACAGGCAATACAAAACCTACAGTTATTTTCAAACAGGGTTTGTTACATGGAGAATTTTGTAGGCTGTTTGTCACAGGGTTCAATGGCTTGTGGTCTCATTTGCCAGCTATTTGGCAAAAAAGAATAATTAGTAGTTACATGAATAGTTATTTATAAAACAATTATATATCCTACTGACATGGCTCTATGATATGGTTAATCCATACAACCTATTTTTGTAATGTAAAATTATATACCTGAGCTGACAATTTTGGTTTTGAGATACTCAAGTGAACACATTTTTTAGTAATACATTTCTTCTCAAATAATAGGGCCTATCAACAAATAAATATCACATCCAGACCATATATACTGTTGATTTGTTTAATCTGTAAAAGATTTGACTTGAGAACTCAACAGGAAGCATGTGACAATGCAGCTGAAATTTTAACAGGCCAACTGTATCGAATCAGAATAAAACACGCCCATTAACAACAGCGATAGTTGCTAATAATTGCTAATGTGAGGGCCAGATGCATTGGCAGTGACATTCCTGATTCCAGGAATGGTGGTGTGCCGCTACCAAGCAGATACAATTGTATCTGCTTGAATTGGCTCCAAGCAGATACAACCTTTTACATTTTGCTTTTTCATACTTTTAAACAGTATTTTGTGTAAAACATTTTTAGAAGATTAGAACCTTATAACTGTAAGGTCTCGATATGAGAAACCATAAAAGGAAAAAGTGAGAAGATTAGGCACTACCTGAACATACCACAACCTTGCCAAAGGCCTCAAAGAACCACACCAGCAGAACCACTCAGGCACCAGCAGCCACACGGCCTTACTTGGGGAAGTGCGTGAGTATGAGGGTGCGTTTCTCGGGGAGAAGCTTGTCTTTCTCCACACGGAACTTCTCCAGCAGCTGCCGGCGTGTGACGGTGAAGATGGACTTGAGGAGGCTGCGTCCAAACACGTGCGTGGTCTCATACCGGGGCAGGCTGTCGTTGCTCTGGGGCACGTGGCAGTAGCACAGCCACCTGGGGGACAGCGTGGGCGAGACAAGCAAAATATTCAATACAAATATGTAACAAAAAGATGAGATGGAACCAGACACCACATTCACCAGGCTGTCAGCGCAAGTTCAAGGATTGAGCAGCACTGCTCTCCACTGAATGGGATAAACATGAGCTTAATATCTGAAGTGCTTGCATATGAGGATGAGGCTCAATCAACAGGCACGCTTAACTTCCAAGTAAACACGAGCAGTATGCTTTTTCTCCACAAACTCGGTTTGCCGAATTTGCTAAACTAGGGGTTTCCAATCTGAGAAAAGGGCTTTAGTCCAGCACAAAGACACCTGATTCTACTTAACAAGGTCTTCTTGATGGAAGAACATGATTAGTCAATTGGACCATCAAACACCCCAATGCTAAACTCTTTGTGAAGAAACAAGGACACAGTGTCATAATGCACAACTCCCACCGATTTCAGCTACTGGAGTGAAAAAAGCTCCCCCTTGTGGAGAGTGGGTGAGTGTGCGAGTGAGTAACAAGCCAGGTCCATGAGGTGCTTCGCATCTAAAAAGCAGACTCCAGGCCAGAGTGCATGCCGAAGCGTGAGGCCTCCTGTTGTGAGGGCGCTCTTCACACACCTGGTGTAGTCCACTTTGTAGGCCGTGCCGTCGTCCTTCTGGGATCGCTGGCGGAACTGCGTGGGCGTCTCCAGCTTCCAGTAGTTGAGGCAGAGGAGGAACATTTTGGACAGCTCGAACATCGTCTGCCTCTCTTTGGGCGGCAGGTGGCTGAACTTGTACTGGACGAAGTTCAGCACTCCCTGGAAACCAAGTCAGATGTTAGCTCAGCCATCATGAGAACATGGCCGTGGAGATTTTGAGATGCTGAAGAGTGGCATTTCACCTGCTCGATATTGGGCTTCTCAAAGGGGGGACTACCCAGGGACCCCTCCACGATGGGCTGGCTCATCTGCAGGATGCATTTCCTGAGCAGCTGGGTAGGGGGGAAAGATGTGGTTACAGAAGAAATGCAATGTGCTCTACAATGCCAAAATTCTTTAGGTTATGAACTAAGACAGAATGTGGCTTGGCGCTACAGTGCAGTCTGAGAATATTTGTACAGTGGTACAATTTCTGCTCTTTTGGCTCTGTACCGCAACAAGGTCTTGTGGACAGATGAGCAGCAGAATCTGCATCTTATCTGCTCAAGTTCAAATAAATTACTCAAAATTAATTGGATGGTGCTTCTTCACACAGCAAGGCAATGATCCCACACTAGTGCTCTCTTTCTTCTTAGTGATTTTCCAAACAGAACCAAGACTAGATACTAAGGAAGTGATTGAATATAACTGACTAATGAGAAACAGCTGAGGAGCCAAATGTCCGATTACTTTTGGTCCCCTAAAAGGGGAGGTGGGTGCAATTCCTACACAGATCACCCAATATGGAAGTAAATACCCTCACATTAAAGGTAACAGTCTGCACTTTAGCCAATCATTTAATTTCCAATGCAATGTGCTGGAGTACAGAGCCAAAACAACATACATTTCACCACTGCTCAAATACTTACGGACTGCACCCTGGGTAATGTGATTAAGTGCCTACTTGCCTACCACTGTCAGAACAGCAGAATCCCTCCCCCTATTTCAACGCAGACTCAAAACCCACCTTTTCAAACTCTACCTTTGTCCTCCCTCCTGATTTCCCCTGCCCCTCCTTTCTGATATCCCTATCCTTGTCTAACCCCCTGCACTTCTGCACTTCTGATGACAACTATGTCTAGAACAGCATTTCCTGTGTATTTTGCTAGTTTCTGGATGTGATGCTTTGACTTATGGTAGAACCTATGCACTTGTAAGTCGCTTTGGATTAAAAGCGTCTGCCAAATGACTAAAATGTAAAATGTAAAAATGTAAGTGAACAAAACAGCATGTCATTTCTGAACTGTACATTGTACTGACAACATCTTGGTATGGTTATAACCCTCACAGGATGTTCAAGATTACGAGGGCAATACAGACTGTAAACTAGGGTTCGGTTCCACTGAAAAAATAATCTTTTCATTCAAATTGACCTTTTTCTGTTTCCTGCTGCAAATCATCTCTCAACTAATTCAACTTTCAGGATAATACCATCTTTTAAATGATTACACCATGTGCATGGTGAAATTACTATAATTATTTACCATTTTTATCTTTGGAGTTGATTTTCTCAAAACTGGATTTAGAACAATATTACAGGATTCTTAACCATTTTTCTCAGTGCAGTTCCATCCTATCATTATGAAGCTTTGTAAACCTGTTTTGAGCCAATTATTTTCTTGTTATAAGCGGGTACAGCATCTCATTGCTAGATCCTGAAATTTCATCATTCTTCTTCAAGAAAAATATAATATTTCAAGAAAAATTACTATTGGGTGCTGGTGATCAAAACAATTTACATATTTTGTCAAAATGTATGACAATTCATGATAATTTAAGTATGTACCCCTGAAATGATCTGGAAGAACAAAGATGCATTTTTGGTGGAACATAACCTTCCATCCATCCACTATCTTAACCCGCTTATCCTGAACAGGGTTGCAGGGGGGCTGGAGCCTATCCCAACATACATTGGGTGAAAGGCAGGAATACACCCTGGACAGGTCGCCAGTCCAACGCAGGGCACACACACCATTCACTCACACACTCATACCCACGGGCAATTTAGACTCTCCAATCTCCAATCAGCCTAACCTGCATGTCTTTGGACTGTGGGACTGTGGACTGTGGGAGGAAACCAGAGTACCCGGAGGAAACCCACGCAAACACAGGGAGAACATGCAAATGCCACACAGAGAGGCCCCAGGATGTCCTTGCTGTGAGGCGGCAGTGCTACCCACTGCACCATACATGCCGCCCGGAACATAACCTTAACACAGTAATTTGGTGCCATTTTACTGCCAATTATTGAGAGCAGAGCAATCAAATGCGAGAGCACTACTCCTTCATTTCCCGTGTAATTTCCTTTTCTCTCATGCAAAAATACATGCACACCATCAAATTTACCCTGCTATCACTCTCAAAGATACTCTGCTCTTGCAAAGATTTGCCCTTCTCTCACTCGTACATGTGCTCAGATTTTCAGGGCAAAAACACTGTCAAAGGTCCAAAACCAATCTGCGGGTTTAACCAATTAAATTGTTAGGCCTAGTGCTCCTCTAAATTCTGATTGTTTGGAGAATGGCTACGCCACTGGTTCAGGAATATTTTTCCCGTTGAATGTTCAATGTAAATATTTTACATTTTCATACATCCAAGTTCCTGTAGTTTTTTCAGTTTAGTTCTGTCATTTTCTGTAGTCCTTTTTATTATCTCTTCAGAGAAGAGTAGTCCTAAATTTATGATCACTATCACTGAATCATAAGTGATTTCTAATTCTTAACCCTTATTATATGAAGGCAAATTTTTGGTGGTTGTAATGTTCCAGAAAGCAAAAGCTTAATCACCTCTGCCCCCCTCGCCCCTTTCTTTGCCCAGGCATTCGCTTCAAACACACAAGGGCCTCAGCACTACAAAAAATGACTGGGGAGAACCCTGAATACAACTAGCATTTTGCATAGATGATTGTTGTGATCGTCCTTGCTTGAAATCTTAAAGAAAAGAATGATTCTCATCCTATTTTTGCTTCTGTAAAAGGTGCCCATTTTGGATGATCATTGATCATTTATTTCTCATTAATCATTTTGTATCTGGATGTCCGGCTTCAACTATAGTATTTACAGATAGGTAAGAAACCAAATATGTACATTAATGATTAGTGATGGGATTGTGCAGAACACAGCCTAGTCTATTCCTGTAGAATGACTCAAACATTTCAGAAGCACCCAAGTGTAGAAATGATTGGGTCTTATTGGAGGTACCTAGTCAAAAAAGCCCTAAAAAGGGTGCTTAGATGCAAGTCTCTCAAATGGTCTTTGTGACCCAAATCATATACCAAACAGCCTTCCACCACAGGAAGTTTCTTTATGGCAAGCACAGGACAGGAAAAGAATGTGAAAGGTAGCATACGACTGGACTAAATGTAACTTACAGGAATGTAAAGTATAGCATATACTGGAGGACGAAATGTAACTTCAGTCAGTCACCAGAATAACAATAGAGGCTGCACACACCTTGAAGAGGTAGAAGTAGACCTGCTTGGTGTCAGTGTCCTCCTCCTTATGGACGGACATGAAAAGATTCTCCACATCCACAACCATGCCCAGCAGACGGTTAATTTCCTCCTCCGACACATTCTCCAAGTGGGAAACGTGGTCCGCTGTATAAGTGGAACAAGGTGGAAAGATTAAGAGAATAAAGAGACTAAGACGAGTAATTAAGAGAATATTAGCCACAAAAGAGGTTCTGCATGTCACATTTCATGATGAGGACATCACATTTTAATATTAAAATCTACATATAAAAATCAAGGACAGGAACTTTTATTTTTTCTTTCTTCATGCTGAAGGCATCATTCCTAAATTAAAAACAACCACTTGGGTGCCATTTAAGAATGTTATGTTCATGTGACAATAACAATAACAACAGAGGTAGTAGCTCAGAGAGAGAAATGGTGTTTGTTGGCCATGGAATCCATCCAGGACCAGTTGACAGAATGTCAGCCATTTTGTGCCTTGAGTTCAATGTCAGAATACTTTGTCTGTGTACCCAGAGCGTGGCCACAGCTGCGGCATGGTTCACTCAGGCTTGCCGCTTGCTGTTGGAGGTCCATGCGGGTGGCGGTGGGTGGATGAGGGTTCTTCCAGCCATTGCACTTGCATGAGTCATTAGCCTGGGAAAGTAATTCAGGAGAAATCAAAAGGAAGACAGTCAAAGCTAATCTGGTAAGACTTTACTTGAACCCCTCGCTATAAGGCTTACATAACACTGTCATACACATGACATAACAGCTGTCACAAGATGGCAAAACAGAAGATAAAAGATACTTGTTGATTGTATGACAGTAGCATTCGTCATAACAATAATCTGTTATGCCTATCGTGTGACAGCTGTTTATGTCATGCGTATGACAGTGTTACGTCAGCCTTATGGCCAGGTGTTCAAGTAAGTGTTACCAAAAATCTTTAGAAATAGTCCAAATGTAAAATGTGCATAGTGATGGAAACACAGGCAGAATACACACACAACCTGCTGTGTTGGCAGTATCAGTTACCATGCATCAATGCTAAAGGTGCAACTTGGATGTACATCTGGGTCATGCCAGACTTCTTTCTCCACTAATAAGACCAGTAAGCAAAAGGCTGGAAATCTGGCACCAGTTTCAACTACCCCGCTCAACAAAAAAAACCTAGCAAATGATAGAAAGTGACTGCCATTCAGTTCGCATCTGGTACTGGAGAAAGTCAAAAAAGACTGAGCTATAAACGGATAACTAACGTTATTTGGGAGTAAATATAACAGACGAACGTATGGTTGTACGACACATTAAAAAAGCGAAGCAATTACTATGATGGACACACACAGAACGTTTTAGTTTGGCAAGCTTGTGGTCTCAATACATATACTTATGATGACAGTATACAGAATTGCAAAGTTAGCAAGCAACAGCACTCACAATTCCAGAAAAACTAGCTATGAAGCTAATTAGCTAATGTTGCACGAAAAGCACTAGTTAATGCAAACATACTGCATTTCGCATCGCTACGATTTGTGGCTACAGAAAGCTAACGTTAGTAACGTCAGCGAGTGTACATTGTATGACTAGGCTAACTAGCAAACGTTAGCATTGGATTTCTTTTCACGTTATTTAGCTGAAATTGTGGTTGACTTCTTTAAGAGGATAAACTTTAATACCATCTTATTTAGCCATTCATCCACGACATACTGGCTAGCTAGTTAGTTAGCTAGCTACCTTACAAGCTGAGAAGACTCCGAGTTTCTCAAGCTTTTTCGCCCGTGGAAATGCTCGAACTTGCGCTTTCTTCTGACTGGCCCGTTGTTGTTGGCTAAGACCGGGCCTGGCCGGATCACAATTTGCGGATCCAGGCATCGAATTCGACCCAGTTGTCCCGCTGGACTGAGTCTGTTGAGGCCGGGGTTGCAAGGAGGCCTGTGTAGACGGATCCGCCATTCTAGCAGCCGCCACTACTCCCTGCGTCACCACGCAGTAAAGTTTATTCGAGCTTTAGCCTTCCTTGCCGAAAATAAAAGAACTCGCATGCGTCAAAGAAGAGCATTTTGGGAGTTGTAGTGTTCCACTTTCAGCCCAAACCCGTCGGCGGTGACAATGTTATCAATATAACAAGACAACTCAAATGAAACACATTTTAATGCTGTGTTCAGAACATAAAACATGTGCACCCCCTATGTTTTACAAAACTTAAGTGGATTTCAGTCTTCCTCTGTAAGTAAATACGCCCTGACCAGTACAGATCTTTGCCTGAAGAGGCCAGTACAGGATAACGTTCAACATTCTTGTCAAATCTACGTCCGATACACTGTAAGCCACTTTCTTTAGACGCATGAGACACTTCCTCGTTTACTCAATGGGCAGAATGAAAGGCAGTTTGGAACAAGCAAAGATTTACTTGATACTCTACTATCTTTTTTTATTTTTTATTTTAAACTCCAATCAAGGACCAGGACCACGGGACTCTGATATGCAACTTTGCATGTGATAAGGGGCTCATCAGGACCCAAGAATGATGGACAAGTAAAAAAACAAAACCAAAAAAAAAAACAAGCAAGAGGAATGTAAAGAATTCAGAAATCGTACACTCATCCTACCGTGTGGTTTGCTTCCCTAAAAGCAAATAAACTGGCAGTCACAGTTTAAAGCAACTGGGTGGGCTGTCCTCATATTCAACAAGCTTGAAAATACAAGAAACCACAAAGACTCCAAATAAACGTGTAGACTCCCGTGCATGCATCCATGGAATAGTGCAGATATCACTTTTGGACTTTCACCCAGGGAGCATGTTCATGGTCCAAAAATAAAGCAATACTGACATGTCAGTTTAAAACTCGAATACACACAAGGGTAATTAAGCAGACAACATTTAACTTGTTACCTCCCTCCATATTTATTGGTAAAATTACAGATGCGCCCCCCCCCCTACATACCATATATTATCATAATCGCCTCACATGGGCCAGACTGCCCCCCCCCCCTCCCCCCAAGAGCACCTATCCATCACCCCAAGTCCACCCCTACGTCAGATGCAAATCCATGATTCAGACACAGCATCTTTTGTTGTGCTAGTCATTAATGGCATTAGTGAAGACAACAGCACTGGTCAAAATAATCCTCAAATGAGAGAAGGAAAAAAAGAAAAAAGAAAAAAAGAAAAAAAAAAATTCTGAAAAATCACAAGAGCTGAACAACAGAACCAGTACACTCAATACCAGAGATTCTTCAAACAAAATTATATTGGGTTACAAAATTATATATTGAGACAAAATATATATTATATTGGGAAGATACTGTACTGACAATAAGTACTGATTGGTTACATGTTTGAAGAGAAACATACAATACAAATACAGCAAATTTATTTTCAATACTCATAATTGCAATATTGGTCAGAAAAAAAAATCTTGCTTGATCCTTTTATTTTTGTCAACATTGCATCATACAGATTCAAAAAACATAATGCTAAAAATGACTTACTGGTGTAATGATGACTGTTAATGCACTATGCATACAGTTTGATTTAACATACATACATGATTCAAACCATAGAATGTTACCCTATCAAATCACATCCTACATGTCTTGTGCCTGAAAAGTATTAATAACAATAATATTAATCTACAGGATAGCTGAATCTGGAAGGAAAAGATGCCCTTGTTTCCTCCCTCTGCTTCTTCCAGAGGGCCACGTGGGATGGGTGGGGCACAGAGATGATCAGGGCAGAAAATAAATTTACAGTTGCTACATGCACCCATCACCTGAGGAAAGAGGGTAATAGCTGGAGGTATGATACAACTTCTCCTTTAAAAAAAAAAGAATAAAAAAAAAGAAAAAGTGACTTAAGACATAATTGAATTAGTATTTGTGTACAGTAACAAAAAGAGGGATGGAGAAAAGGAAGAGAAGCCCCAGGGTATTGTCTCCAGCTTATGATAAAAAAAAAGAATGCTCAAAACAGGAGGAGGGTGGAAGTGGAAGAGAGAAGAGAAGAAAAGAGCGTCGAGCAGTGGGTCTGTTAAGTGCGACTGTTAAGAATGGATCTCGTTTTCGGCGGGTGTCTTCTCCTTCGGGGTTGGTTTCGTCTCGCGGCTGGGTCGGTCGTCGGTTGGGTGCCGTTAGTTGCCGCCGCTGCAGCACTGGCCGCTGCGGCCCTGAGGGGCGCTGTCCTGGGGGTCCAGGCCCGGCCGGACGCGGCCCCGCGTGTCCGCTCCGCTCTGGGGCTCGTTCTTCGGCAGCTTCTTGGCTACGAAGAGAAGGCAGATATGAGCAACAGCAGTGAGGTCTACAGGGGCAGCTTATAGGTGCTGGGCTGGGACTTGAAAGGTTGGTGGTTCAAGCCCCAGTGTTTCCATCATAGGATCAGTGCAGCAGTTGGGCCCTTGAGCAAGGGATGGGCACAGCGGGCTGTATCGGTTTCTGGATTTCATACCAACTTCTGCTCTTCATTATATAATTAGCCCAATCATTTACATGATCTCTCATGATATTCACATTCTGTGATATAAACAGCAGCTCATAAATGTTCTCGTCTTGTTGAATTTTATTGTGGTCCAATTCACGGGTGAATCA
Source organism: Conger conger (assembly GCF_963514075.1). Classification (NCBI taxonomy): domain Eukaryota; kingdom Metazoa; phylum Chordata; class Actinopteri; order Anguilliformes; family Congridae; genus Conger; species Conger conger. The sequence continues at coordinate 45,678,322 of NC_083761.1, read as the reverse complement.
GTCATGATGCAAATGGTTAATTAAGTTGATTGAGCCAGAGGAACTGGTGGATGCTGTATACACACCGGCCCTCCAGCACAGGAGTTGCCCATCCCTGCTCCTGGGGGATTGGCCCCTGCTTAGTCTAATCAACGGTAAGTCATTTTGGATGAAAGCTGCAGCTAAATAACTAATGTAATCTAGTCCATAGATCCACTGAAGATACCACCTACGGTACTGCCAGCAATGTAACGTGCATCTATTATTATATTTTTCCTAGTGAACAGCATAAAATGCTGCTCCATTGACCAACATGTGGATTAATTAGGTAGGCTTTTCAAATAAATTTGTTCTTGATTTATGCTACACTCATACAGCCAGAAAAAAAAGTATTCTAAAATGACAAAAATTCAGACACTGATGATATCCACAAATGTGCATACATCCCTTCCCCTAATTAGCACTGGACAATGCTTGGTCATGGTAACCCTCTGGTTTGCATTAAAATGTGTACTTCAGCACTGTTATAATTGCACGTGTATTCAAATGTATTTATATGCAATATTTTATATTTGCTATTTCATTTTCACCTGCAGAAAAAAATTGTCACCACTAATTAACATCTTAGCAGTTTACAGTGCAATTAGTTGTGTGGAATATTACCACCTGGGGGCATAGTTGCAAGAATGATACCATTTACCAGCTGCTTGTCCTTTTGCACAACAAGAGTACTCAATCTAATCATCTAGAACCATTTTAAATGTGACACATGGAGAATCTGATCCAGTATGCTGCAAGGAAAAGGGCAAAGTAAATCAAGCATTCAAATAGAGTGGAGCCCAATAATAAATTTAGTAATAAATCCTCAAGACAATTAACAGCTAATAGATAGATTCTGATCTACACGACTACAAAGATTTAGTTGCATTATACCTATGGCCATAAAGATTTCATTAACGTTCATTGCAGTCTTGGCTGAAGTCTCCATGAAAAGCAAGCTGTTGTCATCTGCGTAGGCTTGTGCTTCCTAAGACGGGGAGGGGAAAAAAAAGAAATGCCATTTCAGCGCACGCTTGTGAAAGGTAACATATAAAGCCTGTAAAAGAATCATGCAAACAGCTTTGTTAAAAGGACATTTAAATCTGCACGTGCTCAAGCGCACGCAGTTTACTGGTTAATTAATTTGGCTGCTAACCCCAGAAGCTAGCTGCACTTTGCTCAACACATGGACGGTCATGTGACATGCTCTACTAAAACCAGCCCTTGCATTCCTCCTTTAAAAACCAATTGCTCTCCTAAAATGACGTACCTCAAAAATGGCAATTATGTAAAAGCAACTATTGTAGTGTGGATATATACAAAATACACTAATCCTGGCACCCATCTGTTTTTGCATTCATGCTGCAAACTTCTGTTTGACTGGATGTGTGAATGTTCCCTGGATCTGAGCCATACCTGGAAGTCCACGGCTCTCTTGTTGGCGAGGTCGGCCTTGTTCCCTGCCAGGGCGATCACAATGTTGGGGCTGGCTTGTCGCTGGAGTTCCTTCACCCAGTTCTTTGCACGTGCAAAAGTATCCTAAGAAAACAAACCCCACCGTAAGCACACAACAAACGGTTTTCGTTAATGACAAACTGCCTTATTTTTTTTATTTTTTTAAAACCTTTTTAGCACTTCAAAAACCAAAACTCTCAAGAAATGCAAAATAAGTACTACTGCAATGTGATATATATTACCAGTCAAAAGTTTGGACACATTTTGGAACATTTTTGGTTATTTTTCTGATTAATGTAGTATTTTCTCTGTTTCATCAAACAATTCACATGTGGTGAATACGAAGATTCTCAGCTTTTATTAAAGAGTATTTTTATACATTTTTACCGTGTAGCAATTACAACACTTTAACATTTCAATGTTTGAGACAAATTAACACAGCTGAACAACACTATGAAGTCAAATGCAAGTCCAAGTCAAGTCTCAAGTCTCTGAGGGACGAGTCCGAGTCAAGTCTCAAGAATCCAGAATGGTGCAGCCTAAACAACAGTATGTCTATAGACATTCATCATAGTTGCTATGCCAGCTGAAGATATAGAAACCAGAAGTGTAGATGACATTTTGTGTGACAACTGAAGAAACGGTATTAGCAGGGGCACACACAAAAACTGGTCGTTTCATTAATTTATTCATACATCAACAAACTACCACACCTGAGACAAAATTGTGGCAAAACTTATCAAGCTGGCTGGGGAAAGGTTTGCCGAAAACTCAGGTCTGGTGTGGTAGTTTATTGATATATCAATAAATAAGATCAAATAAATAACCATAACATTTCACACACATAACTGTGTGACTCATGCGACATCGTGCAAACATTACCATGGGCTTGTAATATAAATTGAGGGTCAATAACAAACTAGGGGTCTGTTACATGGGCACAGATTAAGTTTAATCCTGGACTATATGCAGCTTCTAATGGAGAATCTCCAATTGAATTTAGCCTAAGACTTGGCTTAATCTGCATCTACGATTTAATAATACAACTTAATATGTAAACAGAATTAGTGTTTAACCCAATACATTTACTTAAGTAATATACTCTTCAAAAAATATATATATATTTTATGCAAGAAATCAGGCGCTATAATTTTGTGACTACATCTACATTACGCTATCAGAAAACCTAGCTAGAATCCTAAGGAATGCCATTAACCAAAGCATAGTGAAATTATAAACCAAAACCGCATGCAACTTAAGTACATGCCAAACTCGGATTCAACAGCTTTTAATGCCAATGTCTATTGCAAACAAGCTAAAGTACATACAGTTCATATTTGTATGACACTGGAATAACAATCATTATCCACGCAACTACTACATAACGTCACCTAACAGGACATTCAAAATGAATCGCTATCCTGCTTCCATATCGCTGACTCAAGCCCCCATCTCTGCTATGAACATTCCCCTCTTGATCTTTAAAAGCGGTAGTCATAGATCATGTCCTGCTTGTCCTGGACAGACTGAAGCTCACTGGTCCTGGAATGGTATTGAAATGAAAAAAGGAGGGAAATCTACCCAAGGAATGCGTGCAAACACGCTGTAAGAAGCATAGAGTGGATAAATGGCTCTTACTTTCATATTCACAATTACGCACCACAATTACTTGGCTCACCCATGTAAAATAAACGTAGAGCAATGGATTCTGTAACAGAGGGTTGATTGATATTCAGTGAAGGTGAACACAAGCTCGGGAAAATAACGATTTACAGAATCAGTCTACGTGGCCTGATCCGTCAATAAAACGTACCAGTTCATATTGGGCGAGCGGCGCACGTAGGGAAAGATTACGCGGCTGAAGGCAGGGCAGAGGGGCGACTTACTGTGTTAGTGATGTCATAGACCACAATGGCGGCCTGGGCTCCTCTGTAATACATGGGAGCCAGGCTGTGATACCGCTCCTGGCCGGCTGTGTCCCAGATTTCAAACTTTACCGTTGTATCGTCCAAACAGACCGTCTGTGTGAGGAAGGCAGCTGTAAGGGAAAACAGTACGTTAATAAACTCAGCAGTTATCCAGAAAGTTCAATAACCTTCCTATATTGTGAGCTTGCCTCTGACCCTTCATTATGACAGAACAAAGCTTCACTGCACTGGCTCACTCAACTGTAATAAAGTATACACTCTATGTCATGGTTAATACAGTTCTTCTTTCAGGCACACTCCAGTTGTACAACTCTGTGAATGCCCTCCATTACTACGTACAGTGCACATTTAATGAGTAGAGTGACATCAGAGGCAAGTTTCAGTTGCAGTTCCCCTCTAGTCCTCATTGCCAAAGCTCCAAGGCTCTGCAGAGGACATTTCAGTTCCCAGTGGGGCAAAACACGCGTACACAGCAACAACTGAAAAATGTACGAATGTCCAAAGGGCTCACAGCCCAGCAAAGTGATTCCATTCAAGGAACAGAGTATGACATAAAATAGGACACAAACAAGAACACAATTCATATTTCAGTATTTTAGCAATGGAGCTGACCAAAGAGACAGACAATGAGAGACTGTCTTTTGAATTAAGTTTTTCTTAACTGTCACTAAGGGTACATTTGGTTGTAGTTTCACCATTTATACAGGTGAACTTACCACCAGTTAGTACTACAGCTTCATCTGTTTAGTTATGCCAGCAAAAGGACTGTAACTGTGGATGGGCCAAATATACTGCAATACCAAGCATCTCTAATCTTCACTGTGGAAGCAATTAGTGATGTGATTTCATCTGAACCTGAGAATATGCGGGTAGTGTGGAAACTCACTAGAAAATGTATGCATGGAAAATGTATGGGCTGAATTAATTTAGCACAATTTTCAATATACGCTCAGTGACCATTAGACTTCTCTTTTACACTTCTTGCCTTCTGCTGCTGTAACCCATCCCCGTCCACTTCCACTTTCGACGTGTTGTGTGTACAGAGATACTCTTCTGCATACCAGTGTTGTGACGTGCAGTTATTTGCACTGCTGTCACCTTCCTTGAACCAGTCATTCTTCTCTGACCTCTCTCATTCACAAGCGTTTTCACTCACTGCCGTTCACTGGATGTTGTTTTTTTTCCTAGAGGCTGTTGTGCTTGAAATTCCAGGAGATCAGTAGTTTGAGATACTCAAACCATCCCGTCTGGCACCAACAATCATTCCATGGTCAAGGCTCACATTTCTTCCAAATTCTGATGTTTGGTCTGAACAAGAGCTGAACCTCTTGACCATGTCTGCATGCTTTTAAGCATCAAGTTGCAGCCACATGATTGGCTGATTAGATACTTGCATTAACAGGTCTACCTAATAAAATGGTGACCGAGTGTAAGTTTACATCACACACATAAGTACAAATGCCAACCAAAGACAACCAAAAGTGACCTAAAATGAAAAGCACATGTAGCAGAAAGAGCAGTCTGGAGCAAAGTGAACGTCCTGAAACAGAATATCCCTGTCTGTCTGCTTTTCAAGAATACATTTACGGGATATCTGTGCAACACTAAACCTCAAGGATGTACAAACAGCTTGTTTGAAATATTCCACATTTCCATACTCAAGTATCTGAATATTGGCTCCATGTGAAAGTGGCCAATATCTCCATTCTGCTACGAAACAAACATCTGTACCAAAAATGCATGAATTGAAGATTTGAGTACAAAAACATCAGTCCCTGATGCACAATTGAATGTTTCCCGGCTGTCATTTGCTATGATTATAATGGTCTCTGAAAAACAGGCCGCCGCACTGTGCATAGGTCGAGGAAGCCTGTCAGGGTGGATACAAACGACAAATGATGGACACATTGTCCCATTTAACCGCCGTGCATCAAGCAGAAAGTAGCACACAGCGGCCAAGCACTTCGGCCCCTCCTTGGTTAACCTTCCTATCCTTTACTCCTGTTGCATTATTCATAGGAACAACAGAGCCTGGCAGGCATCATCTCACGTTGTGCACTTTCACATTGTTTTAACGAGAGGACGAAATGAAGCCGTCCGTCATAGTCACCGGGATTGCTGTGATGCTTTCTTCACCGCTACACCACAGAAGTTCTTATGAGGCTTGCCGTTATACATGTAGAAATGTGATGTGTATATTAGCATTTACACTTGGCACTATTTTATGTTACCTTGGCATTGCGTATTAATACAGTAACATTAGTGCCGGGTCAGCGCACTTTGATACGTTGTCGATCGAACTGGACGTTGAACAGCAAGGTCATGGTTAACTGCATCTCCGAGGTGTGAGAAATCTTTATTGCCGTTGTCGTTAAATGAAAGCACACAACACTTGCCTTGAATTTGTTATTATACTACCATCCCTGCTGCTGTTTGCTCCTGGCGCTGACAGACTCAAACCCTGCAGCTTTAACCGTTCTGCTGTTCTTCATATTCAGCTGTATTCTTTATTCCAACACCACTTCCTGTCCACTGAATCATCAGTAACTTGTTGTTGAATGTTTTGTTCTCTGACGTTCTTTGGAGGAATGTACAGTTTGTCTGTGCCAGAGCCTTCCAGTCTGTTACAGTAATTGTCCCATGAATACAATTTCCTTAAAATGGGGCTTTGTCACTTCTGTGTTTGACCTAATTTATACTTCAAATAAAATAGTTTTTGCTCTTGTACATACATGTAATGAAAGTCATTTGAACCGAGATTCTAGTTTGTGTGAAAGCGGAAACATTTCTGCCGTTTTCATAAGGAAGCTCAACCGGCCCATGAGAAGCATGCCATTGTGTGAGAGCATGTTGGGTAGGGGTGGAGTGGGAAAGCTAATGGTTTGATCCTGAGCATTTTACTTGCTCAGCCCAGTCGGTGTGTGGCTCAGCAGTCACATGACTCGGGGGAATGCAGATCTCTCGCAAAGTTCAGGTCCCGGCAAAGCACTGTGACCTTCGGCCTGGCTGCTGATGCCGGATTTAAGTAAGAAAAATCTGCTGACTGTTTTCCTCTGACTCAAGCTGACAGGTTTTCTGGCTTCCTTTCTTTTCAGGCTCCTGTAAAATTCCCACTTTTCCCAAACTCCTTTCTCCGCTCTCTCTCATTTTCACCGCCACAAAGCCAAATTCAGACCACGAATGGACTGAAGCGTAACGCAATTACTTTTTACACGCTGAAACGATCTTAAACTACGTGAACATGCACCGAACATCCCTCTGATCCTCCCCTGCCACAACACTCATGACCGCTGCCCAATCAGACAGGAAACCCCATTGTTGCCTCGCTTCCTTTCTGCTCATAAGACTGAGGGCCACCCCCAGCACCTACCTACTCCTTCAGAAGGAAATACTAACTTCATGAGCAAACTGATTTTAGGGCTCTAGCGCTTTAAAAAAATTAAAAGTCTCCTTGTCACTCCTGAATGCCCTAAGGTTTGATCTTTGGCTCCGTAATAAATGGAGAATGCGGTCCAAGAGCCAGTGCGGCAGAAGAGACAGTCAGGTGAGCGCTAGGGCAGCCTGAAAACAGGCTTTTCTGCATCGTCCTGCCAGCTCATCTCAGAGCACCGCAAGCGGGGCGGCCCGTGCGGATGAAAATAGCCACTTTTGCACATTCAAACATCATCCATTCTGGGTCTGAGGTTTCAGACTGCAGGTATAGTTTCCACAACACATTTTACAGAAAAAAAAACTACAATGTCAGTAAAGACAGATTCAATTGCGGAGACAAATGTAATTGACAATAAATGGAATGAGCATGGGCTTGTGAGGCTACGTGTATTGACCAACAAATTCTCACAGAGATGTTGCATTCCACTTAAGATGCTGTGGTCTCACAGAGTGCATCTTAACATGTGACAGATAAAGATTTGGCCCAGAAGGCCCTCATGTCTTTATGCTGCATCTTATCTTCAAAAACAAGGACTGGATGTTCAGCTTGATATGAGCAGCCAGACCGGCAGAACACTGTGCAGCCGTGTCGGTTGACGATCTGCTCGCCTCAACAATCATTCTACAACAACTGCAACAATATCTCTGTTGCCTAGTGAAGCGTCGCATTTTGATTGTTGCAGAAAGTCTAAAGCCCACATTTAAAAAATGTAATTTTGTCTGTCTGCTCATTTTAGCAGCGTAACCACTATATATAGGAAACCATTTCACCACAACAGAACATGAACATGTACAGTGGTGTGAAAAAGTGTTTGCCCCCTTCCTGATTTCTTTTAAATTGTTTTTTTTTTTTTTTTTTTTTTGCATGTTTGTCACACTTAAATGTTTCAGATCATCAAACAAATTTAAATATTAGTCAAAGACAACACAAGTAAACACAAAATGCAGTTTTTAAATGAAGGTTTTTATTATTAAGGGAGAAAAAAAATCCAAACCTACATGGCCCTGTGTAAAAAAGTGATTGCCCCCTAAACCTAATAACTGGATGGGCCACCCTTAGCAGCAACAACTGCAATCAAGCATTTGCGATAACTTGCAATGAGTCTCTTACAGCGCTGTGGAGGAATTTTGGCCCACTCATCTTTGCAGAATTGTTGTAATTCAGCCACATTGGAGGGTTTTCGAGCATGAACCGCCTTTTTAAGGTCATGCCACAGCATCTCAATAGGATTCAGGTCAGGACTTTGACTAGGCCACTCCACTCTTCATTTTGTTTTTCTTCAGCCATTCAGAGGTGGACTTGCTGGTGTGTTTTGGATCATTGTCCTGCTGCAGAACCCAAGTTCGTTTCAGCTTGAGGTCACGAACAAATGGCCGGACATTCTCCTTCAGGATTTTTTGGTAGACAGCAGAATTCATGGTTCCATTTATCACAGCAAGTCTTCCAGGTCCTGATGCAGCAAAACAGCCCCAGACCATCACACTACCACCACCATATTTTACTGTTGGTATGATGTTCTTTTTCCGAAATGCGGTGTTACTTTTACGCCAGATGTAATGGGGCACACACCTTCCAAAAAGTTCAACTTTTGTCTCGTCAGTCCACAGAGTACTTTCCCAAAAGTCTTGGGGATCATCAAGATGTTTTCTGGCAAAATTGAGACAAGCCTTAATGTTCTTTTTGCTCAGCAGTGGTTTTCGTCTTGGAACTCTGCCATGCAGGCATTTTTGCCCAGTCTCTTTCTTATGGTGGAGTCATGAACACTGACCTTAACTGAGGCAAGTGAGGCCTGCAGTTCTTTGGATGTTGTTGTGGGGTCTTTTGTGACCTCTTGGATGAGTCGTCGCTGCACTCTTGGGTTAATTTTGGTCGGCCGGCCACTTCTGGGAAGGTTCACCACTGTTCCATGTTTTCGCCATTTGTGGATAATGGCTCTCACTGTGGTTCGCTGGAGTCCCAAAGCTTTAGAAATGGCTTCATAACCTTTTCCAGACTGATAGATCTCAATTACTTTCTTTCTCACTTGTTCCTGAATTTCTTTAGATCTCAGCATGATGTCTGGCTTTTGAGGATCATTTGGTCTACTTCACTTTGTCAGGCAGGTCCTATTTAAGTGATTTCTTGATTGAGAACAGGTGTAGCAGTAATCAGGCCTGGGTGTGGCTAGAGAAATTGAACTCAGGTTTGATAAACCACAGTTAAGTTATGTTTTAACAGGGAGGCAATCACTTTTTCACACAGGGCCACGTAGGTTTGGATTTTTTTTCTCCCTTAATAATAAAAACCTTCATTTAAAAACTGCATTTTGTGTTTACTTGTGTTGTCTTTGACTAATATATAAATTTGTTTGATGTTCTGAAGCATTTAAGTGTGACAAACATGTAAAAAAATAAGAAATAAGGAAGGGGGCAAACACTTTTTCACACCACTGTATACTTGGTGGTTATGTTGTCACTCTTGCAGCACTTTGTTGCTCAAAATGTAAAATTTATTTCCCTATGACACTTCTTAATGTACACTATACAGCTCTACTTTCAGAGTCTGATGATGACAGCAATGAATATGAAACACATCACGGAACGTCACTGTGTAACAGGACTGCAAGGACCCCGGAGCAGATCACTGAGGCGAGCAGACCGTACACTGACACCGGCGCACTAAGTTGAGTTGGGCTCACCTCCGATGGTGCTCTCTTGGTACTCGTGGAACTGGCCCTTTACGAAGCGCAGCACCAGGCTGGACTTTCCCACTGCCGACTCCCCCAGCAGCACCAGCTTAAACTGGCAGATCTTGTTCCCCGCCGCCGGGCCGTTGGATCCTCCCCGACCCGCCATGGAGCTGAGCAGAGGCTAGCCTGGGAGAGAGGACTGTGGCAGTGCCGCGCCGGGATGTGCTTGCCTGGGGCCGGAGCGGAGGCTGGAATGTGGCTGGACGTTGCCGGGCGGAGCTGGGCTAGGCCAGTTGTGGCTGAGAAATGGGGACAGGGCCCTGGTCCTGTGATATGGGAAGCACAAAAAGACGACCTGTAAGCTGTCGATACAAACACAGAAACTCTGATAGCGAAGCCCTTTTCCTTGCCCCGATTAGCACGCCTAACAGCCAAGCTTAAGAATAAGTCCAAAACTCTAGAGTAGGGCTCCACCCTATACTCTCATACCGAAAGGCAGGGAATTTAACTTGACTAGTCACCCTAGTGATTGTGACACTAGTTTGGAGCCTTCTCAGGTGAAAAGCAGTAATGTACGTTCGGATAGGTACATTTACAGTGTGTAATGTCACAGTGGCAGCGGGTAAGAAATAGCAGAGAGAAAGCTTAAAAATCAATCTTCAAGCAGCACCATTACAGAAACTGGACACGGCCTTATTCATCAATGGCTAATTGTCCACAGCTCTTGCTTTATTACTGCACCACAAGCGCCCACAAAAGGATCATTACAGCCGAAGAATTTCCCTTCCTACTGAAGCCTAGCATAGCCTGGTGAGACAAAGCAAACTATGCCTTGCCAGTGCAGAACTTGTTGTCATGGAGCACCTATAATTATGAAGGTACTTGGGAGCCTAAATTACAATAATACTAATATTCATTAACATGAAATTAAGGTCAAACACCTAATACAGGCCTCAGAGTTTGAAATGGAGAAGAATTGTTCACACAGAGGTTTATCAGCATGCTGACAGAGCCGTACAGTTTCAAGAGGAGGGGAAATGAAGACCTGCCTACAGGCTGATAAGGTGGAGTTTCACTTGCCTTTTAATTATATTAACTCATGGGGAACACCCTCACCAATCCGAAGCACGTAGAAAACAGCCAGCATTCTGACCCTCTGTGATACACAATACTGTAACTGCACTAACAGGTACATTATAAAAGCTTAAACATAACTGCACTGATGCCAATATAAATTCCACACAATACAAGCATAAAGCTAATCCTATAGATATGGATTGTGTTTTACGGCCTATGTTTTATGTATAAATCCTGAGATATTAGGCCTACGTACAATAAATGCGAGTTTTGTAAAAATGAAATGAACACAATTACAAAAAAACAAAAAAAATTGGAAAAAAGGGTTTTCAGTTTAAAAATTGTAAAACAAACATTTTAACGGATGCTGACATTACAGATGCATAAATTCCATGAATGTACAGGACCTTTCAGCAAACGTTAAAATGAAGGACAAGAAGTTGAACAGTACATGCATACATATCTGTTCATTATTATGTCCGAAATTAGGCTACATGTACAATATCAATAGTTATGCATGTAGTCAACTAAGAATACATCTTAACCTGAAATGAGTGTCACACAGTGCATCACAATTACAAGTCAGAAAATATAGTCCCCTCCAAAAGTATTGGAACAACAAGTTCAATTCCTTGTTTTTGCTATACACTGAAGATAATTGAGTTTGAGGTCAAAGATGTACATGAGATGAGACCTGAATTTCTGCTTTTATTTCCTGGTATTTTTATCTAGATTTGTTAAACAACTTAGAACATAATCACCTTTTGTATCAGACTACCCATAATTTAGGTGAGCAAAAAGTATCTCTTGTTGCCCAGATGTGTCCGGTTTGATTGGTTAAACAATAAATAGTTCTGAATGTCTATTCTTGGTTTTAGCCTTGGGTTGTACCTGTGAAGGCTGCATTTGTATTTGAAAAGATAGACCAACATGAAGATGAGAGAGCTGTCTTTGGAAGAAAAGCAAGCCATTCTGAGGCTTAGAAAAGAGGGGAAATCAAACAGAGCCACTGCACCAGCATTGGTGACAGCTTGTATAACAATTTGGAATGTCCTTAAAAAGAAAGAAACTGCTGGCGTACTGAGCAACAGACATCAAACAGGAAGAAAAACAACAGATGACAGAAACAAACAACCTCCACAGGGCAGGGGTGAAGGTATCTCAATTAACCATTCAAAGAAGACTTAAGAGAGCAGCAATATAGAGGCTATACCACAAGATGCAAACCACTCATCAGTAGTAAGAATCGGAAGACGAGATTACAATTTGCAACGAAGTACAGAGATGATCCACAAAAGTTCTAGAACAAAGTTTTATGGACAGATGAGACCAAGATTAACCTCGACCAAGGTGATGGAAAGACCAAAGAGTGGTGAAAGAAGGGATCTGCTCAAGATCCAAAACATACAAGCTCATCTGTGAAGCATGGCAGAGGAGGTGTCATAGCTTGGTCTTGCATGGCTGCTTTTGGAGTGGGCTCAATGATCTTTACTGATGATGTATGATGGTAGCAGCAGGATTAATTAAGTCTGTCTGCCAACTTACAAACTTCATCATGCAGCAAGCCAATGACTCAAAACACAATGTCAACACAACAAGGAATTCATTTGGGAGAAAAAGTGGAAAGTTCAAATCAATCACCAGACCTTAACCCAATTGTGCATGCATTTTACCTCCTGAAGGAGATTCAAGGGAAACCCCACTCCCCCCCAAAACAAACAACTGAGAGAGGCTGCAGTAAAGGCCTGGAAAAGCTGAAGAATGCAACAGCTTTGCAAAAACAAAGGAATTGGCCTTGCAGTTCCAATACTTTTTGAGGGGACGGTATATCTGGATTTTGTCCATTCAATTTCACCCATTTTTAGCCTCATACCACTTGCAGCTCCCTCCTTTTTGGGCTGGATACAAATCAGAAACCAGAAGAAACTACATCGTGATTATAACAAAATTGCACCAAACGACAAACATTTGTGCAAGAAAATGCTACAGAGTCTGGCACAGGTAATGGATTCTGCATTTGAATGCAAGCAGAAACTTTGTAACAATGAGATCCTATGATTAATGTAAAAATGTAAAGAGGAATTGAAATGCAACTGTTGACCAACATTCAACGTTCCTCAGTCACAGGCAGAACATAAGTCACCAATCAGCAGGCCTGGTTTCATGCATGTCCCAACACTGTTGAACTGTCTAGGCCACAAGTGAACTCGCACACGATATTATCACCATACTGACAACTACGAAAATCTGCATGATTAAATTTCTGTCATTGCGATGTGGTGTTTAGACTAATTTCTGTTTCATTTTGCGTAAGCAGTTGAGCATTTTCAATTCTAGAATGAGGAACCAATGCCGTCTGCTTCAGTCCATGTACCTTCTCATAAAATGTGCACTCTTCCGCGTACACCTCTCCCTGTGCTTGACAGGAGTTGTAGTAACGTTAAACACACTAAACTTATCCGTCTGGCTGGAGCTACCTAGAAGGTACGGGGGAGAATGGGAAAGAGTGACAAAGTAAGCTAAAGGCTTCGAAAAAACTGAAGGTAATCTCTGGATTTAGAAAGACAACTAGTGTTGATTTAAAAGACAGACCGTTGTCTAACCGGCAGATGATATGTGACAGTGGTGATTTACCTTCCGATTATCGGTTAGCCCAAATTTCATCGTTGTGACAGGTTGTGAGGCTCATTCAGAATGAGCTGTGCTCGAAGGCTCTTTTCCCTCACACAACAACTAAGAAAAAATTCAATAAAAAAAGGAACCTTACTAAATGTTTTCTTTCAGTAGCGCCTCTGGGCTGCACGTGTACACCTGTGGACTTTGGTTCACCTCACAGTTGCACTTGATCTGTATTGTTTTTCAAACCTGAGACACAAACAATCGGTCACATTGCTAGAAACCATTAAAGTAAAACAGCTTACTCTTCTTTAACAAAAACAAAAGGCCCAAAATAATTATATTTTGTCTACTCGACTGAAATTCTGTCAACAAACTGTGACTGAAATAGACAATGGTAAAAAAGTGGGTCCCTGCTTGATGGACGTCTCAAGAGTACAAATGTAAGGACAAGCAAGAAGGAACAAGCCTAATAGCAAGAACTGGTAAACAACTGGTGTAATGTCACTGGCAGCAAGTCCTTGAGAATGACTTAATCTTCAACATGTGATTGTAGATCATGTCTAAGGCATCCACTGTTGTTTTGTGCAGGCACAATCAGTAATGGCAAACAGCATATCTGAGCCACCATCCCAGCAGAAAACAGCTTTGGCTATCGTGTAGCAGAATGTAGCAGGGACATTAGCTTGGACACTAAAAATGAGTGATGATAAACTCATTCTAATCATTATTCAGGGGACTTCTGCTAAAATAACTTTCATGCAGTGTTTCAATAAATTACCACACATCGCTGTTAATCCTACCATTTCCGGTTCTGCATTTCGAGCCATTTAATGCTGAGCCCAGACTATATAAGACAGAAAAAAATGTACAGTTCACAATACCAGACTACCCAATCTTGTACATTTCTGTGTAAAACCTGTATATATGCAGGCATAGCGCACAAAGCTCGAACAATTGTTAAGATCAATGTCCTTTCCTCCAAACTCTTTTTTACAGAACAGATCTACTGGGCAATGAAAAAAAGAAAGATTTTACTGTCTGTTCATGGGAAAGTAAACTAGGAGCCCGGGTGTGTTTTGCTTGGCTGTGCTTTAATTTTTAATGGCATGTTGTCTCGGGATGTTTGCAGGCAAAGTGGGTCAGTAAAGCGGCAGCTACAGACAGCATGAAATATTCATGTCCTTCTCCTCTATGCTCCCTTGCATTTCCAGGGACAGGCAATTGCTACGGGCAACTATCAAGTCCATTTCCATTCACTAGCAACATCAGAGGTCACAATATCATATAATTTAATGTCTCTCTCTCTCACACACACACGCACACGCACACGCACACGCACACACAAACACTGCTTGAAATATTCAGTGGTCAAGTTAGCATGGGATTCTTCATGTTTTATGTAAAAAATGAACCAAAACACATTAAAGGTTTTTCTCAAAAGGTAAGAATTGTTTCTCTTTTCCACTGAGTTCATCAGGAGAAACAATTATTGTAGCATCTACTGCATATCTGGCAGCAGCATGATTGTTTGAGGCTTGTTTGATACCTGCGCATTGACTACCTATGAATTGTTTGATAAACAGAGAAAATGAAAAATTTAATCAGAAAAAGAATAAAAAGACAAGGTGACTCCAAACTTTTGAGCGGTACTGTATTTTCAAAATAGTCATCAATTTTGTTTTGCCACTGTCCATGAGACCAAAAATAAGTCAGCATATCACCAGAAATTCCAAATAAGGGCATGTTTTTTTCTATAATATACTCATTTAAGGTTAAACTGATATTTGACAATATTTATGTTGATTTATGGAAATAGTTTTTTGGTTGCCCTGCCTACTTACCTTTAGTGGAGCCATCACTGCAGGGGCACCAACTTGGGACTACTATGAAATAACTTTTGCTTTGTGACATGGTGTAATATCATGCTGAAAAAAAGCCACTAGAAGATGGGCCATGAAGGGATGCACATGGTCAGAACTGAAATAGGCTGTGGCATTCAAGGGATGACTGATTGGTATTAACTGGCCCAAAGTGTGCCAAGAAAACATTCCCCAGACCATTACACCACCACCACCACCAGCCTGTACTTCCGCTGTGGTAGCCCATGCACCTCAAGATTCGACCATTATTGTAGCCTTTCTGTCAGCTCGAGCCAGTTTGGCCATTCTCTCTCATCTACAAGGCGTTTCTGCCGCTCACTGGCTGTTTTTCATTTTTCGCAAAGATGCAGCATTCTATGGGCTAGCGCGACCAAGCAATCAAATTACCTCAATCAGCATAGCACTAATACTTGCTATTTTGCACTTCAGTTTACAGACAAAACCTATTTTCAGTGATGTAAAACTAATTCCAAGGATATGGCGCCTAGACAGCCTACTATGGGGTAAACCAAAACCAATCCATAAAACACAGCAAAATGTTTTCCCTTATTTTGGTCAGATCATCCACAGGAAATACAGGAACATTAACTTTTCAAAATGATCATAGGCACTAAAGTTGAAAGAGGCCAGCATATTTCAATAATGAGACTCTTAAGAATGCAGCATGTCTTGACAAGCACATGGTTTGAGCATGCAAGAGTGGAGCAAGAACTGGGGCCGCCAAACTGTGGTGTCAAACTCTGAAGTAGGCCTGACTGGTGCCTCAGCTCAATTCTCAATTCCTGTACTGGACAGGACTCAGCAATTTACTACTGCAGGAAATGTCATGTGATTTGGGGATTATGGAAAGCACAATTCATACAGGTTTTCCTAAATCTATGTAACGCATATCCTTCCATTCAGATATAACAAAAACTGGCAAAGGAAGCAGCGTTTAATTTTCACAGAACAAGAGCAATCAAAAAACGGGAGATTCCTCCAACCGATAACAGTGTGGCTGATAGCGAACCACAGAACAGTTCAGTGGGAAGAAGACTTCAGCTCCAAGTTATAGAGCACAATGAGGCGAAGCTGTAGACAAACTTTGAAAAGTATGTTTTGGATAAGACTTTGACACTCATAGCATAATGGCATGAGAAATGGATCACAATCTGAACGCACTCTCTTTGTTAGAGAAACCCCAAAATTGCTGACTTTTTATATGTTACACAATATAAGATACACAAACTCTCACATGCCCGACAGGTAGGCCAATTATTAGTGGCATTGATTTGATTTCTGAACTCGCCTCGAAATACATTGATTACTTTATCAAACCGTTTGTCACAAATCTCCCTTCCTATATCCAAGATAGCACACATGTCCTCACTAAGATTGAACAGATTGGCAATATTGGCAATGCATTTATGGTCACTATGGTTTTTTTCTTTTGTTTGTGGGAAGATAAATCCGTCCGAGGTCCAGCCAATCCCTGTCGTGGTAAAAATACAAAATTGTCCAAAAACGTTTTGTTTCTCAATATAGTAGTCCAGCCATAGAAAATAATAATAATTAAACCCCAAAAATTATTTTTTGACCCTGATGAAGACCTAAGTCAGTAAGTGTCGCCCTTTTTCCCTTTGCCTGTCCTAATAAAAGCTTTTTAAAATCCATTTTTCACCTAGAGAGTGCCTTGATTTTTCCTCCTTGGTGCTGTACTTTTTGTGTTAATTTACTTTTTGGAGGCAGCTTTTGTCAAGGAACATTGTTTCATATTTGCCTACCTGCCACAACAATGAGTACATGTCTACCTATATCCAAGCAGCGCTTCTTTCTTTTTGATTACTTGCAGCATAATGTCTATAACGTACTACACACAGACATGCATAAATCTTCTTATAGGTAAGTAAATCAAATCAATATTTACCATTTAGTTATTCCTAGTACAAACACAACCATCAGCACATCTTTAACACTTCTCCCTTTTCCCTCTGCAATATACTGCCTAACCTGAAATAGTTAAAAGAACAAGCCAATTTTTAAAAGTCTTCCTGGACAATGCTCAGATCAAAATCAGATCAGTTAAGTGATAAAAAACCTGTAGTGAATGACAAAAACAGCATACTGCAATTGCCGATCTGGGAATGCAAGTAGCAGTGATAGGCCTAATTGATAATTGGTGTTTCATACACCATGGAGATAGGCATTTAACTGAAATGGCAGCTCCACAAACATACAGTGGGTTCCATAATTATAGTGACGCCTGATAAATCTTCACAAAGTGCTGTAAACTAAAAAAAATAATAATAATAGTAATACAGTTATTGACATAAGCTTTATTTTTCCATCATCCGTAAAGTAATGTGCTTTATTCATGATTCAATGGAATCAACCAAGGTCAAATAAAACCAAATAAAATAAATAAATTTCCCCAAAAACAGGTTCCACAATTATAGGCACCCTGGTTAAACACTTTGTGCAAACACCCCTGGCAAAGATGACAGCCATAAGTAATAGGGAGATTGTCCAAGCTGGGTCTTGGACAATTTCCCTATGACCAAGGCTCAGCTTCCTAGCAGAGGCAACCAGATTTCCTGATATTATTCCCTGGTGCTAAATTCATTGTGCCATTTATCTTGAATAGTGCCACTGAACCACTGGCAGCAAAACATCTCCAAAACATTAACTACCCGCCGCCATATTTGCAAATAGGTATGAAGTTCTTCTCTTTGTATGCATTTTGCCGGCAAAGATTTTGATGGTGTGGATCACCAAAATGTTTAATTTTGGTTTTGTGTAACCTTAGCACTCTCTTCCAGTTATAATTCCAACAAGGATTGGCAAACTCAAGATGCTTGGTTTTGCTTAATGTGCTTAGTAAGGGCTGTCTTTCTGCCACCCTTCCAAAGAGTTTGCTGGTCTGAAGGCCACTTTTTTTGTGACCCCAAGGCACAACCAATTTCTGCAATTCCTAAACTATGAGCCTTGGGTTACTTATCCTGTTGGGACAATATGCACTAGTATATGCACTGGGATAATATGCACTAGTTGGCAAGTTGGCAACCATTCAATATGTTTTACACCTTTTTATTATTGTGGTATGTTTAACCGTTCATGTCTGTTTTTGTACCAATTACCTGATTTCTGATGGTCAATTATCAGTGTCTTCTGAATAGATAGTTCTTTGGCTTTTCCCATGCTGATGGTTGACAAAGGGATTTTGC
The DNA here is from genome assembly GCF_963514075.1 of Conger conger. Lineage (NCBI taxonomy): Eukaryota > Metazoa > Chordata > Actinopteri > Anguilliformes > Congridae > Conger > Conger conger. The sequence goes on along the minus strand of NC_083761.1, from coordinate 45,660,041 downwards.
ATGCTTATTACCTCATTTTTATACTCTAGTGAAACAGAAAGTAATGGAATGACGCAATACAGATCTTTTAGACTGAGATTAACTAAATTAAAGAAATTGTATTGCCAATTACCCTTTGTTTGAGTGTATTTATAATAGTTGTAAGGGGTGCCAATAATTTTGCCACCTGTGGTTTGCAGAAAACTACATTACTAAATAAAAAACATTGAAACATTAGAGTAAATGTATTGAAATTAAAGTATATCATTTTCCTGTATGTTTGAACATAAAACATAAAAGTTCTATGCAGCCTTTTTTTTTTTCTTCATTTTTATTCAGGGTGCCAATAATTCTGGAGCCCACTGCACATGCATCTCCTTACTAACACTGGCACATATGGTTACAAAGTTAACAGGCTGACCAAACTGTACCTCACTAAAACAATTATTTAAAAAAAGGAAAACGATTGCATGTGCCAAGTGCAGTGGTGAGTCAAAAAAGGTTTGTCAGAACCAAATGACTTCCACCAGCATACACGATTTCCAACAGTGGAAAAGAACATAGACCTCGTACCTCACAGATAAAGACAGGTTTCTGACCGCACTACTGCAGAAGGTCTGAATTCACTTACTGTATATAGAGCAGGACAGTGAACTGCCTGAGGGCTGGGCTTGCCACCAACAGAGAACGGAGGTGGAAACCAAGGAAAAACGAATTTATTGTGTTTAATAGAGTTCCATTTCACAGTCAGCCAAAGGGTGAGGAACTTTGTCTCAGAAGGATAGTGAATCACAGGAATGATTCTGTGAAAAATATTAAAATATTAAAATCTTTGTCATAGACAACCTAAAAAGGTATATAGTGCCAAAAGAAAGACTTTACACAGACAAAGAGTGGCATATCTGTCAAAACTTAGGTTAAAGGACACAAGCTAGTGAAATTGGCATCAGTGGTATTATAGCATTTGAAAACACAGCAAAAGGACAAACAAACAAGGCAGCCCATTTATACAATACAGCAGAAGGCTTTACATACTGAAAACTAACAAGGTGTGACATGGGAGGGACTACACAAGCCATGATGTCATCGTTGTATTCCAGCCTTGTTCTCAAAACAAGAAGACAGGTCAGCCATTTTCTTTTGTGACACAAGTGAAAAAAAAAATGACAGATCACCGCATGGTAAGCTGGTGTACATGGCTTAAAATCTCTTTAAAATGTATCTTCAGTGTACAGTTAACATAGTAATAAAGACCTTATGTTAGAAGTAGTGCTACAGTATTAATAGTCAAGACATGAAAATAACCCTAAAAGTGATATTCATGCTCATGACACAAAATTGATGACAATTCAGAAAATATATAACTTAATTTTTTTGCTGTTTATTGAGCATGACAGGAATTCAGAGTAACTGACTGCATAATCGAATACAGCCACATGACTCTTTACACTCTGTGAGCACTTTATTAGGTATTTATTAGACTTAAGTCTTCTGCTGCTATAGCCAATCCACTTCCCCCCCCCCATTATTTCTTTCTAATTTTCCCTTTTTTTCCTCTGAATTTGATAGCCAATTGTACCCTATCTATACCATATCTATATCTATACCAATTATTTGCATTAGCTGTAGATACACCACTTACGAACCCGTCTCTCGGAGGCCCAGAGAGATCAGGCGATCCTGAGAACGACACGCCTTCTTCAAATCTTATCGTCTCAGAGCCTGTGACCATAATTCTAAGGCGACCAGGGCACTGTTGTATGCGCCGATCCTTCTAACCCGTGTCCCTCCCTCAGAGCGGCGAGGAGTTGGACACGTCCTCGGTGTGCAACCGCAACTGATGCCAGCATCAAGGTCCGTTACTTTAGGTAAGTGCCACCACGGGTGATTTCCACTTAGAGGTTTGACACATTGTGTGTTCAGAGATGCTGCATACCACGATTGAAATGCGTGGTTATTTACTCATTGGATGCCTTTTGTTTTTCACACCATTTACTGCAAACTGTAGAGACCCCAGGAGATCTGAAAAATCCCCAGGAGATCAGCAATTTCTGAGATACTTAAACCACCCAGCCTGGCACCAACAATCACTCCACGGTCAGTCACTTAAACCACATTTCTTCCCCATTCTGACATTTGGTCTAATAAAAAAGCTGAAGCTCCTGACCACGTCTGCAAGAATATATGCAGTTAGTTGCAGCCACATGATTGGCTGACTAAATATTTCCATTAACAGGCTAGTGTACAGGTCTACCTCATAAAGTAGTCACTGAGTGTACAGTTCTGCAGACAGAAACGTAAATTAGAGATGTCAGAGGAGAATGGCCAGACTGGTCAAAGCTGCAAATAACTACACATTACACAGTGGTATCTCTGAACACACAATGCATTATAACGTGGATAGGCTACAGAAGTACAGGTCTAATAAATACCTAATTAAGTGCTCACCAAGTGTGTGTGTGTGTGTGTGTGTATATATATATATATATATATATATATATATATATATATATATATATATATATATATACACACACACACACACACATATAAAACACACACACATCCACACACTCAGTGTAGCCTATATATACATACCAATGTGTGTGTGTGTGTGTGTGTGTGTGTGTGTGTGTGTCTGTTGCCTGGGATTTAATTAAGTGCATGAAGTCAAGTCTGTAGTCTACCACATTCTTAAACATCATACCAAACTGATCAGTGCAGTCAGCTGTTAATGTCTCCACTCAATCACTCTACACAAAACCTGCAGGCAAAATATTTCAGCGGGCCTTTTTTGGAAACGCACAAAAAAAACCTGGAAATGTAGATATAACGTTTGAAGCTGGCCAAAAATTTCCCCAAGGCACTAAACTTGAAATTCTAAAAATCCTCCCAAGTTTGGTTTCCTGGCAGGATGTACACATGACTGAGGCGTTCTTTGGAAAGGACAGCAAATCTTTGACACGTGTTTCATAAATCAACACACCAACTGAGCTCAGTATGCCTCTTCCTGTGCCAATATGCCTGCTTGACTTCAGTGACAGCAATTGTGAAAACACTGAAAGCTGTGATATACTTGTGTATTTTCTCTTACTTAAAAAAATAAATAATAATAACCCTTACAAAACCATTTGTACTCCGGATTTAAACGATTTGTTAGCACACAAAAAATAAATACGGTTGTAGCTACGTAGAAAAACTTAAATGTAACCTTTTTCAATCACGTATTAGCCAATAGCTACAATAATTAAACAACAGAAAAGGGGTAGTAAAGAATACCTAAATATAGGAGGGCAACAGTGAGTAGCAGATAACACTCGCTAGCTAGCAAGTTACCTTGTAAAATTACAAATATCGTAGGTAAGTGAATTCAAAGTTGGCAGCCTAATGTTAGTGAAATTTCCCAGACACCCTTACTTAAAGACAACAAGGACCATTATTAGACCCCGCAATGATTACACATTAGCTGTATTGCGCGAGTTTCTCTACATAAGTAAGTTAATGAAGTCACACATTTCGGAAGCATGTGATCCAAAATGTGATCCATAATAATTACATCTATCTAATTAGCAGCCGTGACTATTACTTTTACGGACTGTTGGATGATCAAACATTAGTTAGCTAGTAGCCATAATGTTTTCAAACTTCAATAGCTTTGCTAGTTAAATAACTTGTTTAGCCAAAACCGGCTGATCCAAAAGTTTACTAGGGGCTACTGGAAATAGCTAGAAAGCTAGTCTACAATTTAACGTTAGTTTCGTGTCAACTAGTAATGAGACTTAGCTGATGTCCATCGCAGCGGCATACATTTCGTCAAGACTGATTCCGTTCACTTTGACAGCTAGCTGGCTAACTTTAATTAGTCTTTACAAAGAGCCCAACATAATGACTCGATGAACTCAATGTTAGCTAGAGTTAGCAAACATCACTGGCTTGTTAACGAACTGGACAGTGGCAACCAACTGCCTAGGAAGCCCAGTCATAGGCCACTGCGTAGCTCGAGCGCTAGCACGCAAGATAAAGCAAAATATTTCTCACTTGTCTAACCTTAAATTGGTCTAACGTTAGCTAACGTAACTAGAATACTCCAAATCAGACGATGTACAGCGAGCTATTGTATGCTATAACGCTACTAGAAATAAACGACTGGAGCTAGAATACACAAACGCAAAAGAAACCTATCAATCGCTGTAGCTCAACCATCATATTTTAATTGCCAGTATTTGGCAAGATAGCTAACTAGCTTGCTAACAGTTAGCCATCAAGAAACGTTTACCTTAACGTTACTATCCCTTGCTCGCAAGGAAGTAAGCCAAGCTAACATACAATAGCGAGGGCAATGGGCAGCGATCTTAGCTTTGACACTTTGACACAAAATGCCTTTAAACTACAACGTATGTGAGCATTGTGGCAATAATACTAATATATTGACTAGCTATGCTGAAGCTATCTAACGTTAGTAAACCAAGACTAGACTGGCTAACGTTACATGGCAGAACTAGCTTGCTAGCTAGCAAACTTACACAGTCAATTCTCATGTAAGTTAATACTTGTTTGCTAGATGGGTATCGACCGTTATAACATAACTTCTTACCGTGATATGCAGTAATTAATAAAAAGTTCCTTCAGTGCTTTATGTGTCCAGTTACCAGGATTGCCACAAATAAATGTTTTTTCGCCCTTTCACTTTCTCAGCTTTCGTTGATTCCTCATCAGGCTATGGCCTTCGCTTCCGCCTTGTGGAATTGGCTTCCGGGAACCTCCCACTTCCTGACAGAATTCATGGAAAACCAATGACTGAGCATGATAATGTAATGAGCATGTCTCTCGATGCGTCACAGAGGTAGGTTGGTTCGTTTGGGAAATGTAGTAAATACAGTTGGTGGTTGCACAAATAGTTCATTGATAGAAAAGAGGTACAGTTCTGTGGGACGCACACCCAAAAATAATTGCGAGGTGACTAACGGAGACCAATCTATAAAAAGAAAAGGATTTGCAGGCGAGACTACAAGAATTGTTTGTTTTTTCCATTCAACAGGAAAGTTAGGGAAAACAACCCTTGTAGTTTCTCCTGCTATTCTGGCACAGCATGATGGTTTGAGGCTCATTTGATACATAGGACCCTTGCTGACTAAAAGACATCTAACCAACAAATATGTTCCATACTGTATCAGCTGAATGTACAGCTGAATTTAGTCCCACCCCAAATTCCCATAGAGATCCATTCAAATGCAAAACGTTTTACTATCACTTGTTGTACAAAATTTTTTAAATAAAATCTCTGATGATGTTGTCAGGTCACAAACATCAGGAAGTCATGGCATGCAAAGGATATTCAGCCAAATACAATATATGACTTTTATTTGACATTACGTTAATTTGTATAAATTTAAAACCAACCATCCATTATTTGAACCCGCTTATCCTGAACATGGTCACAGGGGGGCTGGAGCCTATCCCAGCATACATTGGGTGAAAGGCAGGAATACACCCTGGACAGGTCGCCAGTCCATCGCAGGGCACACACACCATTCACTCACACACTCATACCCACGGGCAATTTAGACTCTCCAATCAGCCTGACCTGCATGTTTTTGGACTGTGGGAGGAAACCGGAGTACCGGAGAAACCCACACGAACACGGGGAGAACATGCAAACTCCACACAGAGAGGCCCCGGCTGACCGGGATTCCAACCCAGGACCTCCTTGCTGTGAGGCTGCAGTGCTTAAATTTAAAACCAATACCCTTTGATAAAAGCTTTGAGTCTGCACTTTGCCCACATGTGAATTTGTTTGATTACAAACAGAGAAAAAAAAAAATTAATCAGAAAAAGCAGAAATAGACAAGGCGATTCCAAACTTGGAACTGTCGTGTGTATAGTAATCCTGATAACACAAAAACATGTATCTCAACTACATTTTCTTACATTTTTACCGTATTGTTACTATTGACTTACTTTGAAAGGGGTGGCTGAAACTGGAGACAACCGCACTAGCACTAGCACTAGTAAGCAATGTCTCAACAAAACCAGGAAATTACTGGTTGGTTTTATCAATGAGATTGTTTGGGGGGGTATACAAATGTCGGCATGCAACATTCCTGTGAGTCACACTTTACAATAATTTGTAAAGTCAGTGTGTTCACAGAGAAGGGGGAGGGATGAACAGTGTTGCTTTATTTTATTTTATTTTAATATGAATGGGCATTAACTATTGTACTTGCTAACATGAATTAATTACATAAAATACATACAGGGCTGGACAGATGAACTAAAAAAAAAAGCCACCTTGTGTGTTGTCCACTTACATTGACTAATGTGCTAACCACGCTGTATGTTCTCAGCTACTGTACTAAATTAGTCACAGACACACCAATATGTAAAACAAAACTGAAACTGTACTTTATATGACTTTATTTTACTTAATCATAGTCAGCAGCCATACCATCATGCACCCTGCTCCTGTCACATGGCTGAAGGTAAGTGGGTGTGGGCTTGGTTAGTACTTAGATGGGAGAACTCCTGGGAAAATTAAGTTGCTGTTGTAAGTGATGTTGGTGGGTCAGTAGGGGCTGATTTTCCCAGCTGCTTTAAATACCCCCAATGTCCCAGCAGTGATGGGGACACTGTGCTGTAGGAGATGCCATCTTTTGGATGAGATGTTAAACCAAGTTCCTGACTCACTGTGGTCATTAAAGATCCGATGACACTCTTCCCAAATAATAGGTGGTTCCTCTGTGACCTGGTTACGTTTCCAACTAGCCAAAATATTGTTCTCTCCCTCTCTGCCTGTAGTCTGCGGTGGGCGTTCTGGCGCATATAGGTTGGTACTACACATTGGTAGTGGTTCAGGCGAGTTTTCCCCTCATCACAGTTAAGCATTTTGAGTGTCTAGAAAAGCACTATATGAATTCAATGATCTATTTATCTACTTCATCGTTAGCTACAGTAACTGAAGTTTTGTCAAATTAGATAACCATGGCCAAACCTCTTAATATTCAGAAATGGTAGTACCCTTTTCCAAAAAGACCGTGTTCAATTTTAGCACAACTTTTAGCACTAGTGTATCAGTATTGCTCCCAAAAGTGGTTTCACGAAAGTGGTCTAATGTTTCTAATTCAGGATAAATCATTTAAACCTAGAGGCTAGCACATAAATTGTAAATTGTATTACGTTATGAGAGTGGTTTCTACCAAAAATCTGCAAGTTTATAGATTCTAGCTAGTTTGGCCAGGCTTGAGGCTTCAGTTGGTTGGTAAATAAGTGCCACAGACACAAGATTGAGACACAACAAAAAATCTGACAAGTACTTTGTTTGCAAAACACATCCCTGGAAGTTTAGCAGGCATGCCATAGCATTGTCCCTCCAAAAGTACTGGAATAGCAAGGTCAATTCCTTTGTTTTTGCTATACACTGAAGACAATTGAGTTTGAGGTCAAAAGATGCTAGAGATGATAGATCTGAATTTCAGCTTTTATTTCCCGGTATTTTTTATCTCGATCTGTTACACAACTTAGAGTATATCACCTTTTGTATCATACCAACCAATTTTTAGTTGAGCAAACGTATTGGGCTGACAGGTGTTGCTTGTTGCCCAGATGTGTCCTGTTAGATTGACTGGTTAAACAATAAATAGTTCTGAATGTCTACTCTTGGTTTCAGCCTTGGGGTTTGCTTGTGAAGACTGCATTTGTGTTTGAAAAAATAACCAACATGAAGACCAGAGATCTGTCTTTGGGAGAAAAGCAAGCCATTTTAAAGCTTAGAAAAGAGGGGAGCCATTGTACAAGAAACATTGTGAGAGTTGTGAAGAAAAGCCAGAAAACAAGGTATCTCAATCAACCGTTAGAGTGCAGCAATATAGAGGCTATACCACAAGATGCCAACCACTCATCAGTAGTAAGAATCGGAAGGCAAGATTATATTTTGCAAAGAAGTACAGAGATGAGCCACAAAGTTCTACGGACTGATGAGCCCAAGATTAACTTCTACCAAAGAGAAGATGGAAGATGGAAAGGCCAAAGTGTGGAGAAAGAAGGAATCTGTTCATGATCCAAAACATATGAAGCACGGTGGAGAAAGTGTCATGGCTTGGGCTTGCATGGCCACTTCTGGAATAGGCTCACTAATCTTTATTGATGATGTAACTCTAGTAGTAACTAAGTAGCTGCAGGATGAATTCAGAGAATATTCTGTATGCTAATTTACAGAGAAATGCATCCAAATTAATAGGGAGGAACTTCATTATGCAGCAAGACAATGACCAAAAACACACTCACAACACAATAAAGAACTTCATTAGGGAGAAAAAGTGGAAGGTTTTAGAGTGGCCAAGTCAATCAAAAGACCTTAACCTTAATTGAACATGCATATCACACCCCTTTGAAGAGGAGATTGAAGGAACCCCCCCCCCGAAACAAACAACAACTGAACAAGGCTGCAGTAAAAGCCTGAAAAAGCTTTACAGAAGAACAATGCAACAATTTGGAGATGTCAATGGGTCGCAGGCTTAATGCAGTTATTGCAAGCAAAGGATATGCTACCAAATATTAAGTGTTATCTACTTTCATTTACTTAAATACTCTCTGTTCCAATACTTTTGCTCACCTAAAAATTGATACCCAAGGTGCTATGTTCTTTAAGTAATGTAACACATCTAGGAGTAAATACCAGAAAATAAAAGTTGAAATTCTGAACTCTTGTTCATCTTTTTATCTCAAACCCAAATGTATTCAGTCTATTGAAAAAACAAAGGAATTGGCCTTGCTGTTCTAATACTTTTGGAGGGGACTGTATATCTCACAATGGGGTATCAATCTGGTTAGGATTTGGCTGGTCTGATGTGCATTCAATACGGAAAAGAATATCAGACAAAAATGGTCTGATAGAGTGGTGTAGGATAGAGCTCCTCAAACAAACTTCAAAATGTAAAATTTCTACATGTTCAGTAAAATGTATTGTGATTTTGAATGTATTCCAAAAGAATACATTAAGCCTGGAGCTGCAATACCAACACATTATCATTCTCCTACCACTAAGTGGTGCTAAAACCCTTTAGAAAATAAGTTTCAGAAGAAGCCAAATAGCCTTGGTACAGCAGTGACACAGATAATTCATCTGTCCAGCAGAGGACATTACTAACCTTCTGTATATCAAAATAATGTGACTTTAGTAATGTTAATAATGTTTCTTTTAATGACTGACAGCCTATCAGCCAATGATAAATCAATAAAGTCAATATTACCAAATAATGTGCCAGCCTTGACAAAGAATGTCTTACTTATTTCATGTTGTTCATGACCATTGCGTGAATATTTTGTTTTATGTATGTTAATTGTGAAGACAGCATTGGTTGATTTATATGTTGTAATGTTGGACGTCTAATTGGATTCCAGTTTCTGAGACATCCTAATGATGACTATCTATGAACAATTTATCCCCTGCCCCCATCCACCACAAAAGGATGAGAGTGATTGAAAAGAGTCCAGGTGACAGTTGAAGATCTGTGACTGGAGCTAGGTCACATGATGATGTCTTACTTATTTCATGTTGTTCAGGACCATTGCGTGAATATTTTGTTTTATGTATGTTAATTGTGAAGACAGCATTGGTTGATTTATATATTGCAATGTTGGACGTCTAATTGGATTCCAGTTTCTGAGACATCCTAATGTCGACTATCTATGAACAATTTATCCCCTGCCCCCATCCACCACAAAAGGATGAGAGTGATTGAAAAGAGTCCAGGTGACAGTTGAAGATCTGTGACTGGAGCTAGGTCACATGATTCACAGTCATAAAGATCCTCACACAATACCAAAGGTACACAATACAGTGTCTACACTGTGAGAGGAAACAGGTCTAAAATTGACCCTGCAAACAATTACCTTACACCATCCATCAACCTTACAATAGATTAATGCCTCAATCAATAGTAACATAACAGCAAACAACCCAAGATAGTCCAGAACTGGCAGTGGTGACTGAAATAGATGCAGTCACATGAGGCCAGACCAGGCTGTTGCATAACAACCACATTTTACCTATTTTAGCTCCCGATGAGAATGTCTAGCCTTCCAGGGGAGTGGCTGTAGACAGTCATTTGTCTTTGTCCCTCACAGCTCTCCAGGAATGCTGACCAGTGCGATCTCCTGGAGGGCGCACCAGCAGCAAACAGTGTTGTGCTCAGTAATATGCCCATTTCTGAAGGTACAAAGACTTTATGCTGAGTGAAACCATTTTCAAACACTGTATCCAGGCAACTCAGTTCATCATTGCAAGGCTATTTTATTGTCATTTTCTGGCACCAAAATATTTTATATAAATTCAATTGTCCCTGACTGTGCCAGGGGCTGAGCTGGACTTTGTCAGAGGCACACAATGCTGCTCTATGGCCCATGTGATTCCTGGTACATGTGGTCGCCTGAAAACTATTTCCCATGGGTAGTATGTCCCATATCTGGTCATGCAAACTGCATAAGCTATGGTTTAGTCCAATCTCCTTCTAACTGGCATATTAAGGTGCTGGTCAATTCAACCTAAATCATAATTTCAGGCCTCTGAAATACCATGAATCTTATTTTTTTCTGGATAAAACCTGACTCCTTAATTAAGGGCAGTGACTCATAAAAACAAAACAGTCAGGTTGATGTATTTTGTAAATTCTGTCCAAACTTTGTGTGCAAAGTCCACTTACAGACTTGTACAGTGCACAGATCCTATGTGCAAACATAACATTACTGTACATGCTGCTTCTGAATTACCTTAAGAGTACCTTTTGTTCTTCAGAGCACAAATGCCCCTATACCAGCCATTGTTGCATTAATTGTCCATACAACTGTCTGGGCTAATCAAAAACATAGAATAAAACTGGAGTAATATACAGTAATGACAGAAACCCAGTAAGCAAACTTTCCATTTGACAACTTGTCAAGAGTGCCCAGCTGGAGATAAATAACAGAAATGCAGGGCCAGGATGTAGACAGCAGGATGCAGACAGTTATGGTGCAATGTTACAAACAAATATTTCTAAAGGGCGGTGGCTGAGGAATCAACTGTGGGAGGTTTCAAAACAGGGAGAGTGCAGGAAAGAACAAGAGCAAGATCCCACTGAGAGCTCCAGGAAAATATATGGTGTATTGTCACACTCATCATCATGATTTGTCCTCTGTACATCACTTCCACAGTCATAGGCCACACTGCCCTGCCTCTTGCCCGCAATTCATCACTTCTCTTGTGCCCTTTTCAATGCCTACCATTTCCTGACACAGATATAGTGATTGGAGCAGACAATAGTGATGTATTCCTGCACTCTCCACCATATTCCTGCCAGGCAGAGGGAAGAGTAGCCAGCTTCTCCTGGCAGCCTCACGCTGAACAAGTGATAAATCCACATTGACATGACTTCACAGTTCACCCTTTATCAGTTCCTATTTGGCAGTCACAAACAATTTTGGAGATGGATTGATTTTATTCAAGTCAAGTCTGAGCATCATGCCAGCGATCAGTTCAGGGTGCACTGTAGCACATTAAACACGACTCAGGTGACAAGTTTGAGTCAGTTTTTTCATTGACTCTGAATGTTTAATGCTGTCATGCTATTGAGATACACATGCAATCAGATACTGAAATAATAAAATAAACGGTGTTTCACACCCTAGGTTGTTACAGTCGAGGATACAGTCACACAAAGCACAATATTCCCAATGCTCCAAAAACATTGACATACCTGTCGTGTACTGCATCAACACAGAGCTCATGCATCCCTACTTAAAGAGAGGAGAGAAAAAACTTTAATAAAGCAGCAGACAGCTGGAGCTTGTTAGTCTAAATTACAGGGAGCACATGTTAATTTTTTTCCCTCTTGCACAGCCTCTCAGCAATTAAATCTGACATTCTTCCCTTCTTCCTTTTTTTCTGATGACTGGCTTCCCTGTATTTACTCCAGATATGGAGATATTTTGCAGGATTCATTGATGGCAAGCACAGATGACACATTTATAATTTTTATATAGGAAGTACTAGGTAAGAGGGGGTATCCTCTCTTATGTATTCCTATTAGTTTTCCTCCCCGGTTCCATTCCCAAGTGCATTACCATGCTAGCAAGGAATCACTGGCAGGGTTTGCAGTTTACAGTTAATATTTCCAGAATCCAGAATATTCCAACACTACTGCCAGCATCCAAGTATACAAAGACACACAATAAAGCACTTTCATTAACTAGCCATTAATTCAGTGAGGCTATTAAGAGCTCAGGTGGAGGATGGTAAGCATGTCTGGGTATTGAATGACATTAACAACACCTCTGACCCCCGCTTTGTACTCTCACAAAGGCTGTGTGCTCCACCAAATTCTTAGGCTGAACCTCATTGAAGTCTTTTTCCAAAAATGAATGAGGAAAGTGACAGGTGTTCAAGACAATGTGGGAACATGATATATGGAAAGACACTGGATCCTAAAGAGACCAGGCTGACAGTAGCAGACATGGATGTAGTGGTACTGGAGAGACACCAAGGGGAAGAGTGATAAGCAGCAGATATTTAGTGATCAGATGTTACTGACCGGGTTCACACAAACCAGATTGTTTCCAGAGTACAAGGGGGCAAATTTGATCTGAGCTAAGTTATGCATTGGACAGTGTGCATTCAAAGACATGGTGTGGATAGCTTTGCCCTTTTTGTCCTTGAAGGCTGGAACAGAAATGAAACAGCCCATACTAAAAGTTGATGTTTTATTATCTAAGTCTGAATAAAGGACAGAAAGGAACATTCAGAGTACTTTTTCTTTTGAATTGACCTGAAATTAGGTCAGCCTGATTGTAATCAGTATGACAGTTTCTCCCCTCTGCTTTGGCTCATGGGAAATCACTACAAAGATGCAAAAGACTAGCAAGCTGACCTGTTGGTGAATGAACCACATTATATTGCGTAAAGCATAACTGTAAACGAATATATCGCAATAAACAACCGTGATTTGAATTGTATAATTTCTCCCCTTGACAACCAGACAGTGCTCCATGTCTCCATTATCAGCTCACAACTATTTGTGCTGGTTTGGAGAACAATACTTGAAATGCTAAAGTCTTGAAGCTAAAAGCTGAAAGTTCAATCACATTTTCCATGTGTCATCTGTCTCAGAAGCATTTGAAATGTAACTTGACATAAATCTCAATAATCTTACTAATTATTCCAGTTGCTACTAAAAAGACCTGACAAGACCTGCAGGAAAAGGTTATGAGCAGAGAAATAGCTGGATAAGTTATTAAAACAGAATCATTTGTTGGGACTCATTGGCAATCTGGAAACGTAGTGTAAGCCAGTAATAAGTAACATTTGGTGTCATGCGCTGGTCAGCTTGCTGACTTCCCCCTCCGGGAGCATACATAGTTAGCCCCCACCTTTTGGCACCCATGCCTGTGGGGGAGGGCTAGAGAAGGGTTCCTGGAGGAGCTTTCCTGGGCCCCCTGGGGAGCCCCCCTTCTCTCACATTCCTTACAGGGTTTGAGCACAGGAATACTGGAGATGGCATAAAGATGTTTCATGATAATCCCAGGTCAGAATATAGTAATGTTTGGTGTTATTCTGATTGGTTCAGTGCGACTGGTGTAATGGTCTAGTTTTTGTAACAGTCTACCTTTGATATCATAACCATCCAGGGGCCGAGGGGAAACTGGGCAAAAGCTGTCTCTGACCAAGGTCTCACTGGTGGGAGTTTGGCTGTAGATTTCAGATGGGTGACCCATTTTTAGGGTCAAGAACTAAGGCCTGGATTTTGGAGATAAGGAGAAGAAACCAAGCACTCTGGGGTTTTGTCTCCTTTCCTTTAATTCACCCAAATCAGGTTTATCCAAAGGGTATATTACCATGAGAGGTACAAATACATATTTACAGCATAATGCAGTTATCATGAAAACTCCCAACTACATTCATAGATATAATATCTTGCAACCTTTTTCCCCCGACCATCCGACATCTGATCCGCTCCTTACATAACACACCTCGACCCACAGTCAGCCCTATGACCCTGGGTATCCAAAGAAAAAGTGGGACTCAGGAAGGGCTGCCTTGTGTGAGGAGCCTGAGAGCTGGGGCTTCTGGTATGTGTCAAAGGAACAGAGGACTGTTTGGACTACCTTTGGGGAGTTTCAGGCCATCGGCACCGAAGGAGATAAGGGGAAGATATATGATGGTTGTATGGGTGATTTAAGGGCATGTGGGTCACAGGGGCTTCCCTGACCAAATCATGGGAAAAGAATCCTTCACAAGTGGTCACTCCCAAGGGGAAAGGCTCCGGACAATGCCACGGTGCCCTCATTTGGGCACTGCTGTCATTACACCGGTGACTGCTCTACTAGATTAAATATTCAAAACTGCAGTTGAGATAGTAAATAGACCCAGTAAAACCTTGATAACATTGCCCATGTGATCCTTGTATTACTGCATACTTATGTAATGGTAACAGGAGTTGCATGTAAAATGGCTAATCAGGAGGGAAGTTTCATGATCACTGCAACATAATAAAACATAAGGGTAATCTGTTTGGTATGGATGTGATAAATCAAGTAAAATCAAGGAATCGGAATGGAGTTTAATAAACCATAGTTTCAGTAACTCAAGGGAAAACCTGCATGTCCTCTCTTGGTAATCATCTCATTTTCCCTACTTAACAACCCCCAAGGGTGGGGGTCTAAATTCCAGATTTGACCACCCTTCCAGGTTGATTTATAGCACTGCCGCCTGGTTCAAACATATGATTTGGCATAAAAGCAAGGGAGACAGACCAATCTGGGAAGATCGCATTCGACTTCCCACACAACATGTCTAACGTATGTAAGTATCAGGAAGATCGCATTCGACTTCCCATAGGGCATATTCTGCGTATGTACATGTGTATACTCTGTGTTTGTGTGTAGCCAAAGCAGGCTAGGTATGATTATTTACTCTATCTCTGTTCTTAATTTGTGTATTTTGTAATTGACTATTGGTATTCTAAAGCTAATAACCTGTCTGTGAATAAATTATTTTATTTGTAACTTGCGGGATCTCCATGACTCTAATTAATCTTGTACCTTTTCAGCCTAAATTACAACTGAATACTCAGGGTGAAATATTGACCAAAGACCGACTGATCATTGGCTTGGTACTTTCGTGGTGTTTCCAAGCTGGAAAAGGCAGCCAAGTTCGGCCCATACAAAGGATTAGTGGAGCATGGCTCTTGTAATTTGATGCAAAGGGAACCCATGGGCGTTTCTACGCCGGTTCCTGTCAAGTTAACTCTAAGGAGCCCTGTAAATGCACGCCGACCTGGGCCCACAACTATCATGTCAATATAGTTCATGTATTGTGTTGGCTAGACCCTCAGCCTCTGAGTTCTCCGCCGAACTGAGGTTCAGCAATAATGCTAATCCCGGGAGCATATATTGAGTAATGGTGGCGCAGGTAAGAGTCGAGTGTAATCACTCCCGAGTTTCGCGTATCTTAAATGGAGTCAGATAACGAAGGTAAATGTATTGGCCCTACTGTGGAGATTCTTGGTCAGCCTAGATCAGTAAAGAGCGGAAGGCAGAGTGGTACTACTGTCTTTGTAACGTGGTTTATTTATTAGCTGATCTAGACTTTCCGCATAGCGGTCATTACTATTTAACCCTACTAATATTCTTCCAGCAACACCAGAAGGAGAAGCATGCATACCCCTTCGGCCGTCGCTAAATTCCGTCATTGGGTTAGCGTGGGGTTTTGCAGTAGAGAATTGACTAACTTTTTGTGAGGGAGGAAAATAAATGAGCCTTGACACTTATATGTGAATATCCTACGGGCAATCTGTGGATGCCTCCATATCTCTAATGATATCCATCTGGACCATGTTTGGAGACTGTCAACACTTATGTTAAGACATGGATAGTTGTTGCAGTGACATTTATAATGAAATATAATAATGTAAATAAATAAATAATGGAAACAACAGTAACAGCAAACCAGTACCTTTCAACTACCAAATAAATGTACATACTTTATGTATCTCTGTTTATTTCTAATACCACGTGTGTCACCTTTCATGTTTGTCACATCTTGTTTCATGTTTAGTTATTGTCTTAGTTACGTTATTGTCATGTCACGTATTATGTTAGTGTGACAAGGCGAGTTAGACTCGCTGTTGTTCCTAATGGTGCAGTAATTGGAGTGGGGGAGTGGCACCGGCAGGATCTCATCTTTTGAACCAATCTCTTGGCTCCCTACCTTTTAAATGTTTTTCCTCTCTCTTCCTGTGATCTCTCTGATTGATTTCCTGTTTCCTGTCTCGTCCTCTTCTCATGTCTGCCTGCCTTACCATGAGAGGTAAGAGAACATCTATTCTGTTTTCCCCCTGATAATAGTGCGTGGGTTAGGAACACCGCAGACTAACACAATGCTTTGGTTGCAGCTTGCTGTCCGTTGTCTGTTGGGTAATTCGTCGCGATTTAGCTGTGTCCCCTGATTTCGGTGCAATAGTCACTGCTGTTTTGCCTCGGTGTTTTATTTGAAGTTCATTTGGTTGCGCTTGTCAGGCAGGCGGAACCCGCCTGCTGTCGAGCATGTTCGCTAGTGTCCCGTGTTGCACGGCTATAGACTAGTTGTTGGCCGGACGACCTAAGGTGCGCAGTGGCTGGTGCACGTGGTGTGTGGCCTATATTACACCTCCGTGCCTGGAGTCTTCTTGGTGTGGCTTCTTAGAGGCGCACTTGTACTTTTCTATTTTTCTTTATTTTCTTTATTGTCATGTATTGAAGCAACTGGTATAGGTAGGCTGTAGTTAGGTTATTCCTTGGACTTTTAGGACTTGTCTCTTGTTGTATGGTGGGCTCGGTGCTGATTGGTGGCGGGGTTAGTCAATAGGGGTACCCTCCTCACGTGTTAGTGTGTAAGTGTTAATGGCACCGGAATCACATATAGTATCACCTTGTTTGCAGTAAGGCTTGCTGTGAGAGAGCACTGGGTTGTAACTACACATTGGGAGCCCTGAAGGTGAGTATGCCCCATCCCATCAGCATCGTCACCCACCATCCTTAAGCTTTACATCAGTCTATTTTATCCCTATTTATTCTGGTAAAATTGATGTTCAAAATAAATATATTTTTATACGAATATGAGCATTTGTCTTAACCTCATTATTGCCTTCCAGCATCAGAATTGATTTAATAAAGTAATTGCATTTAACTTAGACCACGTCTCTGTCTTGTTATTATCAAACTGTAAAGGGGGCCTCTGTTATATTGTGTGACTGGGCGTACTTTAGGTTGAACCTTACATTTATGCACCCGGTTACATTAGTCTAGTCTCGCCATTTGTTATGCTTTATTTCTTCCATCCATCCATCCATCATCACCCGCTTATCCGGAGTCGGGTCGCGAGGGCAGTAGGCAAAGCCGGGTATTCCAGGCGTCCCTCTCCCCAGCAACGCATTCTAGCTCCTCCTGGGGGATCCCGAGGTGTTCCCTGACCAGGAGAGATATATAATCTCTCCAGCGGGCTCTGGGTCTCCCTCGGGGTCTCCGCCCAGTTGGACGAGCTCGGAAAACCTCCAAAGGGAGGCGCCCGGGAGGCATCCTGATCAGATGCCCGAACCACCTCAATTGGCTCCTTTCGACGCGAAGGAGCAGCGGCTCTCCCCCGAGCTCCCTCCGGATGTCCGAGCTCCTTACCCTATCTCTAAGGCTGAGCCCGGCCACCCT
The DNA here is from genome assembly GCF_963514075.1 of Conger conger. Lineage (NCBI taxonomy): Eukaryota > Metazoa > Chordata > Actinopteri > Anguilliformes > Congridae > Conger > Conger conger. Next base: position 45,642,353 of record NC_083761.1, on the reverse strand, counting down.
ACGGAGGAAGCTCATTTCGGCCGCTTGTATACGCGATCTCGTTCTTTCGGTCACTACCCAAAGCTCGTGACCATAGGTGAGGGTTGGGACGTAGATCGACCAGTAAATCGAGAGCTTCGCCTTCCGGCTCAGCTCCCTCTTCACCGCAACGGTCCGGTGCAACGCCCGCATTACTGCTGACGCTGCACCGATCCGCCTGTCGATCTCACGCTCCCTTCTACCCTCACTCGTGAACAAGACCCCGAGATACTTGAACTCCTTCACTTGGGGCAAAGACTCGTTCCCAACCCGGAGGGAGCAATCCACCGTTTTCCGGCAGAGAACCATGGCCTCGGACTTGGAGGTGCTGACTCTCATCCCGGCCGCTTCACACTCGGCTGCAAACCGCTCCAGTGCGTGCTGAAGGTCACGGTCCGATGAAGCCAGCAGAACCACATCATCCGCAAAAAGCAGAGATGCGATTCTGAGGTCACCAAACCGGACACTCTCCTCACCTCGGCTGCGCCTTGAGATCCTGTCCATGAATACCACAAACAGGACCGGTGACAAGGGGCAACCTTGGCGGTGTAGGAGGGAGGCGAAGTGTGCTGTGAGGAGCCTGTGAGCTGGGGGTTCTGCCATTTGTGAAGTGGGGGTTCTGGTATGTGTCGAGAGGGACAAAGGACAATGCTGTTTGTATTACATGTTGGGGAGTTCCAGACGATTGAAGCCAAGAAGATAAGGGATGGATATATGATGGGTGGATGAGTGGTTCCAGGTCAATTAGGCCATGAGGGCCATTAAACCTCATGGGAAAAGAATGTGCCTAAAACATTTGTGGCCTATCTCATGACCCCATACCTGGTCACTTCCAGGGGGAAAGACTCCGGGCAGTACCACAGTGCCCTCCTTTGGGCACTGCTGTCATTACCCCAGTGACTACTCTCCTGGATGAAAACGTCACAACTGTTGTTAAAATAGTCAATAGATTTGGTAAAATATTGTAAACATTGCCCATGTGATCCTTGTTGTATTGCATTATGTCCATTGTAGTAATAACATGAATTGCATGTAAAATGGATACACAGGAGGGAGGTTTCATGATAACTGCACCATAACAAAACATTAGGATAATCTGTTTGGTATGGATGTGATCCAGTAAAATCAAGGAATCAGATGAGATACATTGCATACCAAATAGAATTTAATAAACCATAGTTTCAGGAACTCAGGATAAAACTGGAAACAGTGAAATGTCCTCTCGGGTAAATCACCTAATTCTCTATTTACCATTGCCTGACAAACCCGAAGGAGGGGGTCTAAATTCCAGATTCGACAACCCCACCAGGCTAATTTATGGCACTGCCGCCTGGATCAAACATATGATTTGGCATAAAAGCCAGGGAGACGAGCCTATCTGGGAAGATCGCACTCGATTTCCCACACTGTGCATATTCTGTATATGTGTGTAGCGAAAGCAGGCTGGGTAAGATTCTTTACTCTATACTTTTTATTTTCAATTTGTCTAATTGTAATTGACTGATATTCTACGTTAACTGCCTACCTGTCTGCAAATAAACTATTTTGCTTGTAACTTGCGTGATCTCCATGACTCTAATTCATCTTGTACCTTTTCAGCCTAAATTACAACTGAAATACTCAGGGGGAAATGGTGGCCAAAAGACCGACCGATCGGCGGGGCGGTACACCTGTGATAGTTCTAAGTTGTGAGGCCAGCAATTTCTGTCCCTTAAAGGGTCGGGCGACGCAAGGCTCTTGTAATCTGGTGCGAAGGGAACCCATGGGCGTTATGTTGGCGTCGGTTCCTGCCAAATTAGCTCTAAGGAGCCCAGACAATGCTACGCCGACCTGGGCTCGCAAATATCATGGCAGGTTTGCATGTATTGTGTTGATTGGACCCTCAGCCTCTGAGTTCTCCACCGAACTGAGATTTCAGCAGTAATGCTAATCCCGGGAGCATATATTGAGTAATGGTGGCGCAGGTACGAGTCGAGTGTAATCACTCCCGAGGTCTGCGTAAGTTACAAACCCAAATTTCTAAATTATATTTTAAATGGAGTCAGATAAACGAGTAAAACTATAGTAACCACTAAGCGTACAATACGGCCCCGTTTACGAACGGAGAATATTAAGAATCATACTGATCCGTTTCTGGCCAGCTGTAAGCGGGATATGGGGCAGGTCAATCCATATCCGACCCGTGGCAACGGACCCAGTATATTCTTAAACATAATTGTGCTCTGTCCTTGGACGGAGGATGATAATTACAATCTCTTATTTACTTCACAACAGCCAGGGAAAAACTCGTCGTCCCTTCACCTCCAGCTATTCCCTCATTGGTCTAGCTGTGCGGGTTCTACAGCGGAGTCCAACACCCACCGGAAACGTGCTTGACTTTGTGCCGAGAATGCGGACACAGCTCTCACTTTGGTTATACAGGGACCTGATGGCTCGTAACAACGGCCCCGGTACCCCATACTCCCGCAGTACACCCCACAGGGTTCCCCGGGGGACACGGTCGAAAGCCTTCTCCAAGTCCACAAAGCACATGTGGACCGGATGGGCAAACTCCCATGACCCCGCCAGCAACCCTGCCAAGGTAAAGAGCTGGTCCACTGTTCCATGGCCAGGACGGAAGCCACATTGCTCCTCCTGAATCCGAGGTTCGACCGTCGGTCGGAGCCTCCTTTCCAGTACCCTAGAGTAAGCTTTCCCAGGGAGGCTGAGGAGTGTGATACCCCGGTAATTGGAGCACACCCTCCGGTCCCCCTTCTTGAAAATGGGGACCACCACCCCGGTCTGCCACTCTACAGGTACTGTCCCCGACCTCCACTCGACACTGAAGAGGCGTGTCAGCCAAGACAGCCCAACAATGTCCAGAGCCTTCAGCATCTCAGGGCGAATCTCATCTACACCCGGCGACTTGCCTCTGAGGACCTTTTTGACTACCTCAGCAACTACCTCAGCAAGTTTATTCATGTCACAGTTTCTGCAAACCTTGCATTCCTGCTTTCTCTCTCTCCCTTTCTGTCACTCACACCCATTTTGTTTCAATTTCCCTTGTCTTCTCACTAATCTACTAACTTTAGATCAGGATTGGGTAATACTAACATTCTAACCATGTGTTCATGTTACCTTACGTTTCTTGTGCATGTCACTTACTAATTTACTAACGCTAGGGCAGGATAGGTTTATTACTAACGATTACTAATTACCTTGTTAACTTGTCAATCCTCCACACCTGTCTGCACCTGTCTACACCTGCATATAAGCTCAGTTTCATGTCATGTCATTGTGAAATTGTTGCCTCCTGTTTGTCAGTGCACCGCTTTAGCAGTGTTGGCAAGCCATTGTCTACCAGTTATGATCCAAGCCTGTTTATTGACAAAAGATTATTGACTTCTGTTTTGTTGACCATTGCCTGCCTGTACCACGACTTTGCCTGCTGTCTTTGTGCTTTTGCCCCACGGAGCAGACTTCGGTCTTGACTCTTGCGCCGTCATCGACCCTGAGCCTGCCTACCGTCCGCCTGTACTTCTGTCCCGCTGACCGCTTTCCTGGCTACTGGACTTTTTGCATGGTGTACCGATTACAAGACTGCCTTCTCCCTCGGTACTGTACTTTGGTTTTGGCTGGATTTTACATGTATGAATATTGGTTGTTTTTTGACTACGCTCACTGGACATTCCCTGAATAAAGCCCTGAGGGGACTTTATTACACCCCTGTTTCTGAGTCGTGCATTTTGGGTCCATCCCCCCACGCACCCGTCTCAGTGTGCTTGTCTCACACAAATTCATAATGAGCTCATAATCTAATACATTATCCCAATCCCAACAACCAAGATTAATTATCACTTCTAATTGTTATGAAGAATACACCATTCACCTGTCCGACAGATCAGGAACACTCTTAAAAACGCAGGCCTGGATGTGTTTGACAGAGGCTACACTGCAAAATCAGGATGACCAGGCTAGTTTGCTTCACTTGTATCAGAGTGATGGAAGAGCAAAATGTGGAGGTAAAAACTGGCCAACATCCAAAGCATCCCCCTGCGCCCCTCATCTGTGAAACATAGTGGAGGGGGTGTTATGGTTTGGGTATGAAAATATAACTGCTGATAGCAAGTCAAAGTCTTTCCTCATATGGAATAGAGATGCTGTAGCATAACCTGAAATGAGCAGATCATGCTTGAAAACCTCCCAAATTGCCTAAATTAAAGCAGCTCTGCAAAGAACAGTGTGTTAATATTCCTCCATAGCGATGTGAAAGACTGATATCAAATTCTAGTTTGGGTTTGGTTGCAATTATTATGGATAAAGGTGGTTCACCCAGTTATTAAGTTTAAGGGGGCAATTTTTCACAGGGGTGATTTGGGTGTTTGATAACTTTTTAAATTAAATAAATTAAATAATTATGACTAAAAATTGTTTTGTGTTCACTCAGGTCCCCTTAGTCGACTAATGTGCACAATCTGCCATCACCAAAAGCAACCGGTGGTCAGCTCCAATTATATCCTTTCAGTCAAAAGGTCTATTGTTTATTTGTAATCCAAGAGTCGGTTTACATTTGCCTGTACAAAATAATTGCATGTTGTTTTCCATATTCAAGGTTTCCCCCGATAATTTTACAGGGCTGATGGGCTGCCAGGGCAGGTCACCAAAATCCTTTTTCTTTTTTTTTTATATATATATATGTTGAAAATAACGGCAACTATCTAGGCTATTCATTTGGAAAACAATCATTTGTGATTGGGGGCCTCTGCAGGGCGCTGTTCCAAAACGTGATTCAACCTCTGTGTTTTGTTGCCTATGGTTGTTGCCTGGGAAATTTGATGCAGAGTGCTGGTGTACTGTAGCTCATTTTCCAGCCTCGGGCTGACCATCACCCTGTCGTGTCCTACATCCTTGTTTATGCATGCTATGTCATGGTTTCTATCTTATATATATAGCTTAGAATAATGAACAATGCAAGGAAGCATTTCAGAACATTTTAATAAAATAAATTATAACATAACTGAACAAATAAATAAAATACAAAATTAAAAATATGTATAAAATAAAGGGGACATTCCTAAAATCGAACAGTGGTATCTACCTTGAATCCAGAATAGCAAGTAACATGGCCAGATGTTGGCCAGTGAAAAACCTGATGTGTCATAAGCCTTGTATTTACATAACATCTGAACCAGCCTTTTTCCAAACAGTTGTTGTTTGAAACCAGTTTCCATGGTCACCAAAATGCACAACATACTCAAGAGACTCAGCCTTCTTTTTTCTCAAGGGTTCTGGCATTAAATGGTATTGTTCTTGTTACAAATCGGAACGCCAGATTCCCAGACCATTTGCGATGGAGCGTGCTTTTAAATTGTCTGTGTGAACTGTAAATGAAAAAATAACCATGGCTGTGAATTTAAAATGTAACACAACTAGATAGACAGCCTTTTTTCTGAGTTTGTTTCTGTTTTGAAGCTCTATTCAACTGGGGGAAATTTTAGCAGTAACCTGTATTCCACTGTATACATACAATACAGCATAGTATTGTTCTCCCCACTCAACCCTTTGTCCTTCAGGATAATATATTGTGTAAATTGTTTAATATGTTATGCAGGAAACTGAATCCCGCTTCCTTTAGCACTTTTTTTAAAACTGTCGTTACATGACACTTTTGAACCATTTACATTCTTATTTAACATATCCTGCTAACAATGTGACAGTTGGGACAGGGGAGCAGAAACATATGGCAATATTTTACTTGTTCTTTTTTTTTGACAAAAACCTACAGCAGCCATTTGTCATGGCAGAGCCTACTACAGAGAATACCTAACATCTCATAGATAGTGTCTGTCTTATTTCATAAACTAAAGCAGCAGCCTGATGTTAGAGGTCATGACCTCTGTAACTCAGTTCAATTGAACTTTCACTGAATCTACGCATTGGAAAGCAAACTATCCAGACAGTGTACATCCTCTAAATCATTCATGCATGTAATATAGCCAGTTGAGGAGAAACTTTGCAAGCCATTAATTACGAAAGATATAGTGGGCACCTGTGTTGATGGCTCTCCTTGGGCTTGTGTCTTTCGTGCTGGCATGCAAGCATGCAATTTGTCTTAAAATACCAAGCAGGTTATAAAATACACAACCACAAAAGATCGAATCCTGTGGTCATATGCGAGTATTAGGGAGGCATTCTAATCCACAAAATCCTGTAGAACACAAGATTTTGGCTGAGACAGGAATATGTTAAAGTAATAGTCTGTTCACTGGTAATGATTTGCGGGGTGGAAGCAAACACAGGAGAATAAGAAGACAAGTGTGATTAAAGTGCGGTGGGCGACAGCAACCCAATACACAATGACAGCCACGATAGAACATGGCAAATGCCAGTGCTTTGTTATTGAGTGGGAAGTACGCTTAGTGTAAATCACACCAAATCACATCAGCAAATCAGTGAGGGTTAGGCACTACTTGAGTCATGTGAAATTCACATAGCAGACGTGCCAGAGCTCTCTCCAATTAATTTTAATAGCAGATAGGTGTCTGATTTCAGACATAACTGCTGACTGTTTTCAACTGCATTTCAGCCTGAAATTCTGGTAATATGTGATTAAACTGCAGACAAAGAAGACATTGCCCTCAATACAAAACTTGTTCTGTGGAAATCCGTTTCTGTGTCTCATCAATTCAGTATATTAAAAACATAGTAAATATCTTTGTATAAAAAGAAAAGATTTTACAAGGCATTGAGCATAATCATTAATTAGCTACATAGAAAAACCAAAGCTTCCAGTGTCATTCAGAGTGCATCAATTAAACTGGGCGTCCACTGACTCCTCTTGCCAGTGTTTTCGGTACAATATAAGTCTTTCACAATGTAAACACATTTCAGCTGGATACCTTTTCCTTAGGAAAAAAGAATTGATGAACTTTACCAAGTGAGAAGGTAAGACAATATCAACAAACAGCTTTTCTTTGTGATTGTTTTATCCGTATGAGTGCTTCAGTGGGGGTAAATAGAACATTTGACTTTCCCATCCAATGTTGACAACAGTACAACAAGCTCTTCAGCATTTTAATGGTCTGATCATTTATCCAGTTATATAATGAAGTACCTTGTTGTACTGGTGACCTCCACTGAGTAGGCTAAATAATTCACCAAAAACATAGCCAAATGGGTTATGAAAAATGTTTTTGAAAAAGCCTTCCAGGCAATTTCCAATAGTTAGGATGTAAATGTCTCCCAACATTATGGACTATAGATGTAGTCCCCCGAATCATTGGAGACAATGATTCTTACATGAGTATGAACCATAAAGACAGAAGGAAAATAGGAGTGGGGGTGCACAAATGATGTGCTTTTGCATAGAAGAGCTGTGGGCCGCATAAACCAGGGAAAAAGTAAATAATAGGCAGAACAAACAGCAAAAGATCAACTCAAACACCAAAGTTGCCTTTCAGGGCTGTAAACCAGGGTGCCCCTTGTTCCGGCAGCAGCTCTAGTGCCAACAACAGGATCTGTCCGACTCCCAACTACTCTGCCATGTCCACACTCCAGAAGGGCTCCGTGTCTAGAGTCTGAATGCCAATACTGGACCTCCGTGACTCCGGGGTCATACTGTCCCTCCTGTCCAGGGACCCCGACCCACCCAGCAAGTACTCCATACTGATGTGTTCCACTCCAGCAGAGTCACCCAAGGGGTGGCCGCTGTCGCAAACATCCAGCCTCGGTGGAGCGGAATCCTGAGAGGTCAGCGATGACTGCCTGGGGAGGTGGGAGCCCCCTGAGCGTGAGGAGCCAGGGAGATGGTGAAGGTCCAGGAGGCTGCGCGAATCCAGAACGTGGAGGGAGCTGGAGGCCCTGCCAGGGTTGGCCGAGTGGCTGGTGGAGACCTGGAGGTGGGGGTAACCACTGGCCGTCGCCAGTGAGGAGTGGGAATATGTAAGGGAGCTGGACTGTGCGTGCATGCGTTCGGACGCCAGGGATATCTGCGGACACAAGCTGGACTGGGACTGGCTGAGGTTGGCCGAGGAACCGCTGTGGCCAACAGCGGCACCGCTTCCTCCATACCCAGCTTGAGGAGTTGGACCAGAGGTGAACCCCTGGAAGGATGGACTAATGGTGAGCAATGAAGGCCCAGTTCGAGTATTCTGATGGGACAGGAATGGGGAGTTGGGGGTGCTGCCAGAAGCAGGGTCTGAGTTCTGGTTTGCTGCTGGGTCCGTGGAGCAGTGCGCATGCGAGCAGGAAGACCTGGGGCTGGAGGGCTGGTGTAAGCGATCTGCCTCCCCCTGCTGACCCGAGACAGTGGCCCGAGGGTGGGACCCGCTGTAGTTCCACGTGGCCCCAGAGTGGCCCAAAGGTTCCAGGTTCATGGGCTCGTGGTGTACGTGCAGGCCAGCTGCAACACTGTAGGCCACGTTGCTGGTAGCAGTGGGGTTGGAGACCACATGCATGCCATAGGGGTAGGTGGAGAGGGTAGAGGAGTATTGCTGCATCGTCATGTGGGCCTGTAAGAAGTGCAGCATGTGGTGTAGCTCCTTGCCCAGTTGAGCCACCTCTTGGTGTAAGTGGCTCATCTATCAAGAGGAAAACAGAACAGAATGTCAGGAACAGACCCGGGTTGAAATAGTATTTGTTTTGGATTCAAATACAATTTGACCAAACTTGCCCGGTGTATTGGAACAAATGAAATTATCCCAACTATAAACCCTTCCTATCTGCTCATCCTTGCAGGCTCAAATGCACCAGGCAAGATCAACAGAGCATTTGAATCCAATATTATTTATACCCAGGTCTGGAAAAAGACTCTTGACTCTTTCCTGCCATTACGTTTCGTGAGGTTTAAGATATACTGTAAATATCACTGCAAGCAGACCAAGGATGAATGAAAGCATCCTGGTAACTTAGCTCTGAGACTGCAACAGGGAAAAAGTTCAGAATTCCATCATTGGATATGATGGATATAGATAGATATGATGGATAGTTGTTGTGTTGGTAGTTGCAACAATATGAATGAATAAAAAACAACAGAAGTAAAGGTAATGATAAATAAAAGTATATTGAAGTTAGGGCCATTACTTGACCAACTTGTCTGCTTACAGCCTGTGGGTATTTTGAAAGCCCAATAATTTTTATATGACAATTTACCCTCCCAGAAGATTCTCAAGATACTGGTATAATATCCTGTCAAAATGTAAAGCCATAAACATAAAAATTATTTTAGGAAAATTCCTTTCTGCCTGATGTCATGCACTGTCATTCGTCTTTATCGAGGAAAAACATCCAATTATGCATTGGTCACCCACATCAAATTCCACATTTAATTTTCAGTGTGAGAGAAAAGATTGTGTAACAATGATATCCCTGCAGGCAGTGCTAGGGGACCAGAAAAGATACTTTAGTTCCTTTCACAAATGTGAAACCAGTGGGCTACTGTCAGTCATTTCCTACTGGTCATTAGCAGATAAATGACAAACATCTGCACAAAAGTCTGGGCAGCATAAAAACATCATTATGTTAAATATTACTGTGTAAAGTTAATGAAACAGCTAAAAATAGTCTCCTCATATGCCCTACCCACGTTCAAACACTGTCTTCTGTAATATTCCCCAATGCTATTACTTTAAGCAGTAATAAAATAAGTGTCTTCAACTGCCCAGTACCCTGCACATTGTACAGTACACCTGCCACCCATCTCTGTGAAACTGTGTCAGGATCGGCCTGTTTTTAGGCACCCAAACCTCCAGAGAGAGGAACAGAGAAAGAAATAGACACTGTGATGGAAAGAGAAAATGAGGTGAGACAGGGGAGGGAGAAGCACTGGAGCAGACCTCTTTAAAGATTCCTGACTCAGCAACCTGAGTTTCATCTGCATTGCAGGAGTGTCCTGTATATTTATTAATCTCATCCCCTGAAAACATGATGATACTATGATACCATTAAGGGAGCTGTCAGTCATTTGAGACACTTCCTGTGTTATCATAAAGGCAGCTTTTTTACGGTTATGAAGCAAGTAATTACTGTGTGAGTTAATCATGAACAATTCTGTCAGAGTGAAAAGGAAATACACTGGCCAATTTATTGTATAATAGTATAAATAAAATGGTTATGTTTTTTTCACATATACATAGCTTTGTTGCATCTCTGCTGATTAACTTTCACAATATCAAGCTGTGCTGTGGTTTCTGTTGTTCTAAGTGGCAAGAACACCAACAATGAAAAACCAATTTACGTCAATGTCACCACTTCAATATGAAAATAATTCATTCGTAATCACTAGCACCCTATTGGTGTGTTAGATATGACGACCAACAGGCCCATCAACTCAGGGCTGACCAGCTTGTTTCATATCCTGGGGGTCACAACAGAAATGATCTAGCCCCACTCCATGCGCAACACCCACACGGCGTACCTCCTTGTTGAGCTGTGCGATGCTCTGCCTCACCTCCTCCGTCTCCAGGAGCAGAGCAGCATTCACTTGATTGGCATCTGTGGGGGCACGGGGAAGAAAGGGTCATGTGGTAGAGGGTCATGTTCTTCAAGCAGCACCTCTCCCCATCCCTCCCTACCTCCCTGTGAACTTTAATTGTTGTCTTTATGATTTACGTAGTGTTTCGGTATTTTTAGTTGGCTAGGTAAGCAATATTTGGACAGTTAAGTTTGGTCACTTTTGCTTTGTTGTTTGTTTATTTGTTGATAAAAAAATAAATGGCCCTGGTCCTTATCTTTGTTGCACGGGTAGCAATTGAAATTGTACTTCCCTCTAGGGTCTTTCAGCGCACTTACCCCTGGTTATGGGTATGCACTTTGTTGTACGTTGCTCTGGATAAGAGCGTCTGCCAAATGCCAATAATGTAATGTAATGTAATGTAATGTAATGTAATGGTAGAGCTGCATCTGCATTCCTGCTGCCATATAGCCACACTCTGTCAATGAGCTTTGCAGACAAGCTCAACTTGGGTTACATTTCAAACCTAATACCACCATGTTCTGAACTGGGAGCAGCAGCAAAGTCTTACCTTGGACTTTACTGCACCGTTCAGTGTTCTGAATCTACTTCACAACACTGGCACAAGCTTTGCTTGGTATTGTACATTCAGTAAGCACTTTATTAGGTATTTATTAGACTTAATCTTCTGCTGCTGTAGCCTGTCCACTTAAAGGTTTGACATGTTGTGTGTTCAGAGATGCTATTTTGCATACCCACTGTTGTAATGTGTGGTTATTTGCAGTACTGTCACCTTCTTGTCAGTTTTGGCCAGTCTGGCCCGTCTCCTCTGACCTCTCTCATTATCAACGCATTTTCGCTCACAAGATGTTTTTTAGTTTTTCGGACATTCTCTGCAAACTCTAGAGACTATTGTGCATGAAAATCCTGGGACAACAGCAGTTTCTGAGATAGTCAAACTACCCTGTCAGGCACCAGCAATCATTCCATGGTCAAAGTCACTTAGATCACATTTCTTCCCCATTCTGACATTTGGTCTGAAAAATAGCTGAACCTCTTGACCATGTCTGCATGCTTGCATGCATATAGTTGCTGCCACATTGCTGATTGGCTGATTAAATATTTTCATTAGCAAGCTGGAGTACAGGTTTACCTAATAAAGTACTCAGTGAGTGTGTGTCAGTGGGTACTTACAGTACTACTGTCTGGGCGCATTGTGACTGCTGAGCGTAAGTTCAGTAGTGGTTAGGTTACCTTCAACCTGGCTTCCTGCGCTGCCTTTGGCCCCACTCCGCTCCAAGTTGAAGTGAAACGTGTGCCCGTTGTCTTCGATACCGTCAACCACCCTGCAGGGGATGAGAAACAGTATTTCCTTTCCAATTAGTGGGACTGGGCAAGATGAGGAGCTGCCACCAGACGTGGACTGGCACCGACCCCAAAGGCGCTTTGATGTGGAGAAACTAATAGCATTTCCAGAGCCAGGACTGAAAGTTACAAGACTCCATTTTCTGTCCTTCTACAGTGTAGTTGCTCATTAGAGAGAGTTCACTCTCAATTTCTATATATAAAAAAAATGTGTTGTGGTGCAACGAAATAAAGTGGCTTCAACCAATGCCAGTTTGGATGAACTTTTTAAAGACTTTGATAAAGCCTTGAGGTTTGTGAAACTACACCTACAGTTTCACTGACATGGTCTCACACAAGTGATGTCTATAGGGTATAAATGATACAGTAAGATGGCTGATATAGGGACTACAATTTTCCAGTAATGAAGGGTTCTCTCTGCCACATTAAAGAAGGGTTCATGATTATTCTGTATGCATAGTTAAGCATGTACATAATGTTGATAAACAAAACCTACTGTATGTTATCCTGTAAGCTGGGTCCTAACAGTTTTGAGACGAGGATGGGATTTGGAAAGGCTGAGTATTATTGTTTTCATGAAACTTGCCACCCTCATTAGGTGTTGATTATTCTTGAACCAATTTCTAGAGGTGACTCCGAAATCTTTTTTGAAAAGGAACAGCGTGGAAGGGACATGTGGTGAATGTTACTCTGTTTTGAAAGCTAGTGAGTGTGTTGTTGCTGAAGAGTGGCTGTCACTCTTAGGAGCGTTTTAGCTGATGAGTGTGCAGTCACTCAAAGGAGCATTTTAACTGATGAGTGCAGTCACTCTAAGGAGCGTCTTAGCTGACGAGTGCTTACTCACTCTAAGGAGTACTTTAGCTGACAAGTGCTCACTCACTCTAAGGAGCATTTTAGGTGACAAATGCACAGTCACTCTAAGGAGCGTTTTAGCTGATGAGTGCGTAGTCACTCAAAGGAGCATTTTAAGACAGATTTTACATCTGTCGGCACTGGGCATTTGAGGGGATTGTCTTTTCTTGTTTGTACTTATTTGTGAATGTGTATGTCTCTGTCTGAGTGTTTCTGAGAGTGTGAAGTTTGCTACACTTCCTTAGTCCTCATGTGCTGTAGAAAAGGCTCCCTCACTCAAGAAACGGTAACATCCGATAGTAACAGATCCAAATAAACCACCTTTTGGGAAAAAAAAGCGTAGGGAACCAGTGCACAAACACAATCTTCCCCAGATTCGACAATTAGGGTGTCACAGAAGGGAGAGGGCAGGCAGACTGTGTGAAAGCAAGGAGAACTAAATCCTGCCAACGCTTCAGTTGTCTGTAAACTGAGCTTCTGAACACGGCAGACATGCTGTGCCAAGAAGGCAATGTGTGTGATATAGTAGCAATCTATAATCAGAGCAGAATCATGGTGAAATTGATCAAGGTATGCAAAATGGATTCATTGGCTTTAATGGAACATTCTTCTCGCTAAAAATAGCAGTTGATTAAACTTCAGCGTTTGATCTGGGTGAAAGCTGAGGGTGCAGTGGAGGGGACAGGGCTCAGCCTGTGCATATTTTTTGCTTAGAGGTGATGTTTTAGCAACACCTGTTTTTTTCACAGGTTTTTTAATCTGTTGTGGTGTAGCTGGATAGCCAGCTCTGGTTTGCTTTCACTATTGGTGAGAAGCAATTTTCTTTCAGACTCAGTTGGGTATTCCCTAATTTGCTTGCATTGTTTCACTGACCACTGGCTGATGTGTTGACTCAATGCCAAAGTTTAGAGACTTCAAAGCACAAATTGCCCAAAAATAGGTTACAAAATTGGGATATATAAATTTAAAGAGAAGGGGGTAAAGCCCCGAGAGAAATTAAAGAAAATTGTATTTGTGCTGTTAACATGGCAGAGGGCACTTCAGTTTCTGACACGGTAAGAGTCAGCCAGGCTTAGAAATAGAAGCATTTTAAATTGGCTTAGGGGGTACAGGCAAAAAACGGTAAAGTTCTGTAAACTACGCTGAAGGACAGGCGGCCTCTTAGGAGCTCGCCCGAGGACAGTCGGACTTTCCTAGAAAAACAGAAAAGAGATGAGAAGGAGAACAAAGTGTTCATTTTGTGCTCTGAGCTGGAGAGGGCTACACATAAACACATGACCACACTGCTGCCATCCCCAGATGAGGGTGGGCCTCATCATAGCTGTATTTAAATAGAACCAGGTAACACCTCAAAGGTAATGGAAACACCAATAGCACAGGCACTTGATCTGTACATGGAAAGATCTTCTTTTTATGTTGATGGGAAATGGCACACAGGATGGGCGTGTACTACCAGGCCTGGTCAGCTACCAGGGCACTCTGCATGGGTAGCAGATTTGCATGCAGTAGCAGAAGCATGTGAAGCAATGGCAGGCTGCGATGTGAACATTTACTCTGACTCTCAGGCTACACATTTAGGGTAGTACATGATTATGTGGGTTTGTGGGCAAATAGGGGGTCCCTGACTAGTGCAGGATCCCCAATTTAAAATGGGGGAGTAGTAGAGAAACGACATAAAGCTATACAAGTACTGAAACGGGTAACAGTAATAAAAGTGAAGGCACACACCAAAGGAACAGAAACTCAGAAGGGAATAGGAGCCAGAGATAATGGTGCCCTTGGCAATGGTACAGGAAGAGCAAGCAAAAAAGACAAAACCAACATTATGTTTTTTGAGCAGCTTCAGCATTTAGCACCATAGGCAGACAAGTGGTTATGGATGGAAGATGGGTGGAGGCTTGGGGAAGATAATCCTGCCTCATCCTTGAAGGCACCTATGATTGAAGTGTATCATTCCTTGTAGCATGACGGGGCACAGCGCATGCAACACCGAATGGTTCGGACCTGGTGGCACCCAAAGCTAGGAGTAAACATTCACGAGTATGTACGGAGATGTATTACCTGTGCACTATGTAAACCCAGACCTACCATTAAGACTAAAATGAGACAAAAACCAAGGCTGAACCACGTGTTTAAGCAGTTGGGAATAGATTTTTATCAGACCTTTAATTGACTTTAGGTTTGTGCTGGTGATGATTGATCACTTCACTAGGTGGGTGGAGGCAATTCCAGTTGCAAACGCAACAACCACAGAGCTGGCTAAAGTGACAGAAACAATTCCTTGGTTCGGAATGCCATGCTACACTGATAGTGATCAGGGCAACCATTTCACAGGGAAAGTGATTAAGACAAAGCTTAAGGGATCAAACAAAAGAGGAGGAAGTGAGGAGTGTGGAACCAGGGGATCAGGTGCTGGTAAAAGCTTTCCAGAAGAAGTCACTCGACCATAATGGGACCGGGCCACACACAGTTCTGCTGACCACCATTTCACACCCGCCCATTGTATGGACTCCTAGGGAGCCTGGTTGTTGTGCTGGAGACACATGGATTCTGGACTTCAGAGTATGCACTCGTGCCAACGGATACAGCTGAACATGGGACCACTACTTCATACTTCAATCACATCGGATGGGGATCCTTCCGGTGCCATGAAGATATTTGTAGCATTTCCATAAATCATATCAGAATCATCATAAAATAATACACCACTGTTATTTTAATGTTGAGGAATGGCACAGGTACATTGGTATGGAAAAATATGAGAGTATGGGTGCATACAGGAACAGGTTGGGAGCTTGCATTAAGTTATCATGAGATACTGTAAGGCAGACTTGCACTTTATAATTGCACTTTTTCATACTATCGGCGAGCGGGTGAATTTGCCTTCCTCTGGTGGTGGTGCCATAAACTTGACAACTTTCCACAACAAAACACGTTCCAAATTCCCACGGGCCACAGTCCCTTCTCTGCACCTTTTCAGAGCGCGGGAAGGGTTGACGAGGGAAGACATCTGTTCCCTTGACTCTGAATCACCCCCTCCCTGTCACATTTCTCTCAGGGCTCAGCCACTAAAATGCATAAAGCATGGGATGTTTCATGTTTGATGTCATTTTGCTTGTCGATTGCTGGAATAGTCTAATTTCCACAACAGTATACCCAGGATTTTATAACCGTCCAGGCACCTAGGGAAAACTGCCACCGTGAAGCCACCTGTCCCTTACCCCTTGACACCTGGGAAGCTATGTCTGTAAATACCAAGCGGCTAATTTTGGATTTTGCACCTTTTGGAGTTTTTTTGGATTGAGATCAAAGGCCTGGTTTGTGCTCTTAAGGAATGGAAACTTCTGCACCCAGACTCCGATGCACATAGGGTATGTAGTTTTTGTTGCCAGGTATGGATTTTAAGGATTGTAATTTAGTTAATATTTTCTTATATATTTTGTAATACTTTATTTATGTTTAATTGGAATGTAATTTACTTTAAATAACCTGCCTGGCAAATGGTTAAAACTTGATATGCATGGTTTCACTTGCTGAACACTCACTGTTATACAGGTAATGGGTGTTCCTTCGAGCTGGACTAGGGAGGATGCACATTTATGCTTATTGTATCACAGAGCATGGTACACATTGACCTTTGTTGTTAAATCAATCTCCTCCACGTGACAGTTCATTGATGTCGAGAATGGGAATAGCTAATGTTGGCCTTCTTGGGTTCCAGAGCCACTATCAGATATACGTAAAGAAGTAGCTTTTACCGCGACCCTTGAAATGACGCAGATATCTAGCCAGCTTGTGAGCCATGCACATAACGGCATGTTATGGGACAGGATTCCTTAGTAATCCAGTTTAAATGATAAATAATCTACAAAATTTTGATAAAATGAAGGCTAACATATAGGCACTATTTTGGAAATTCAGTCCGTACCAGAATAAAGCGGAAGTCAGAGTGTTCATAATAGTGGTCATAATTATTTACCCACACTAACTTCTTTTCACCAACATCAGAAGGACAAACATGTAGATACCGCGTGGTGACTTAGTTAAATTTCGTCCTTGGGCAAACAGGCAAAGACAGCAGCAGGACTGAATGAAGACGGTTGACCCTCTGTGGAAGAAATACATACATTTGCTATACACGCATGAGGAGAGCTGACCACCAGATGCCTTCTGCCAGGGAAGCCTGGCTCCTGTCCTAAATTATATGAAGGCCCCAGGTTTGGTCTGGCCCCTGGAAGGGGAGGCATTCTCAGCCCTAGTAGGAGTACAGCTCAACACTGTCAATTGTTGATTAAAATCTGTCAGATAATGTTGCAGAGATTACCTTCCCAGGGGAGTCAGAGGGTCAGCAGCAAACACAATGAAACACACAGTGAAAGGAAAGGCTTCTTTCTAACCAGGCTACACACACAGTGTGTCATCACTGATGGCGAGAAGCCGGTAGTTTTCTCCCAGAAGCAGTGTTCCACGGTAAGGGTGCTGTGCACTGCTCCCTGAGAATCAGGACAAGCCTCAGATCATCCCTGGGATCTGATGCACAAGCATTATCAAAGTATTATCAAAAGTAAATGCAGCCATAGCAGAGTGAGCAAACTCCGTTGCTTGGTACGGGCGGGTCCTTTACATGCTTCACAGAAACTTTGCATGACGTCTAACATTTCTTAATGCATTCTGGCATTTCTGTTTCTATCGTTTTATTTACTCCTGATGTTGTCACCACCAACAACATGCGAAGCCTTGTCCATTTAGATCCTGACAATTCTTTCAATTAAGCTCTTTTTGCATATGGGGTTGAATATAATAATTTATGTCGTGCTTTTGTCATCTATCACACCCTCCAGTGTTTTTAGAATCGGTAGAGCATTCAAAACAGGGGACTGATGGGTTCAGGATTCGCGGCTTTGATTCCACTGAGAGAAGCTGGGTCCTAACAAAAGGAAGGAGGAAGGCCATTCAAACACTTTCAACAAGGAATTTGATACTGATTAAATTTAAGATGTGGACCACAGCTGGGATCAATTTCATTTTAATTCTGTCAATTCAGAAATTCAAAACATCAGTTAAAAAATATCCCCAATCTTCAATGAAGATTTTTCAATTCAGAAACTGAATAAAAATAAATTCCCTTGATCAAATTTCTGTCAATTCTGAAACTGAGTTGAAAAGGATACGACTCCAAGCCTGATGCAAAGCGCCCTGTCTGCATTCTAAAAGACTGAACATCATAACAGGAGAGAGCCTTTATATACCCCATCACAAGTGGGGCTAAGATGTGCTGTCAGTACGCAACTGTCAACAACTTTGAACAAATCATTGTTTTAATAAGGAGAGCTAAATCCGTCTTGGTAAATGGCAGTGCATTGTAGTTCTGTTTTGAGGAACATAGCGTAACAGCTCTGTTGCATGCTCCCACACTAACTCCAAGCCCTTTCTGGATTGTGCCGGATATTCTCAAGTGTTTCGAATTTGATTTCAACTGGCATATTTCCCCAATTAAGAAAGGCCACAATTTAAACTCAAAACAATTTAAATTGGGCCTTCAGTTTAACCATGCAGCAGACAATATTCTCTGTACATTTACAGACAGGGAAGAACATGTACTATATGCTATATTCACCAATTCATAATAAAAATGCTTAAAGAAAACTGAACTGTTTAAAGTCTACTACAGAATCGCAATTCTTTCACCAGCTATCCAGTAGAGGGGGCATGTTTTGTATGAATATATTGGATGATAACAGAAGAGATGACACATTAGCTTGATGTGTGTGTTTGATCTTTGTACAAGATCCAACACACTAAAATCTGAAATCATCAATTTAGTACCAGTCATGTTTCCAGATATCTGACAAGATCCCGGTGAGGATATTCAAGGAATAAATATCCACTCTCTTCATGCTGTCACACCTTCCCAGATCTGCTTCCAACCTTCCAGTATGCACAAGAGTATCCACTGCTAAAAGCAATTTAACTCAACCTTTATCCAGCTATATTACAGTAATTTTCATGAGCTGTGAATAGGAAACAATAGACACATAAACCAAGGAAGAAAGACCAGCAAAATTTAAATGGATAAATTCCTATTGGTCATGTTCTCTGGAAGTACAACAAAAATCCGCATTTTCTCCTCTCCTCTCAGCATTAGATGTAATGTATTTCCACCAATGGATATTTTTGTACATAGTTATGTCATCCAGTTAACTGCTAATTGAACCATGACCATGCAATTATGCAACTGATTAGTACATCAGACAGTACTGGACATGGCTTTTCCTGCATAGAGAATTCTGCCGTCTCTACCTAATTTTGTGCCGCCTCCACGGAATTCTGACCGGTGTCCAAACACATTATAAATACAAGTGTTGCGCACAATGGATTTCTATCATTTGCAACTACAGTGGTGGCATTACTCCAATGTGATGCTGTATCATAATCAGCACAATGCACCCGGAAAGGCGCTACCGAAGAAGAGAGCAAAGAGACAGCAGCTGCATTCACAAGCTGTGTCTGAAATTGCAGAGAGTCTGACTTGTGGACTAGTTAGTGCGTGAATCAAGCATGGAAGTTAATGGTTACTTGAGCAAGTGTGTCCCAAACTCATGTAAATAACTGCCATGTACACATCAAATTCACCAGAAGTTCTCTTGTCGTACTTGGGACGACCAAAAATTCAGAGTCAGAGCTGTCTGTAATATCGCTCAGGCTAGCCAAAGTGAGTCCGATGATATTTGTATGCAAAAATTACCATATTTTCTGGATTCAAGCCACTGACGTCACTGGACATGTTTGTTTTGAGAAGTTTTGCCACATATTTAGGAAAAGGCTACACTGATTTAAAAAATGGCTACACACATGATTTAAGCATTTAATCCAAATAAACTCAACTTAAAAAAGTGTGACACCTTTAAATGGAAATAGATGAAACACATTAACCCTCTAATTCAACTGACAAAGCAGGCATACTGATACAGAGGTAGGAAGTATACACAAACAGCAACAGGGGTCTCAGTCACGGAACCCCGGGCTTATCAACAAGTTCACAAAGATCTCCTCTGAGAGGGGCGATACTCCAACTTGACTTGATGTACACCACTTGACTTTAGGAAAGTCAGCACAGAGATTAGATCTGATGCTCACCTCGGATCAACTGACCATGCCGGAGGCTTACAAATGCGCAAACTAAATTCACAACTGCCCCAAGGGTATCAGACACAAAACCCTGGGCAGTCGGTGAGTCTTAAAACACGAGCAGCACTGAGGGTCTCCAACATAGACCCCGGGGTTATCAGAGTTTCACAAAGCTCTCTGCCGAGAGGGAAGATAACTCCAAAACACATGTATTTAACCTTAGTGTAATGAATAGAATCAAACATGCACTAAGAAGGCAACAAAAAGCATAAGTAGGCGAGCCCACACTGGGCAGGAACACAAGCCCAGACCTCAAGCTGGAGGAGAGGACCGATTTGGGCATTTAAGTTCTGTTTCTGCTCAATCTCTCACAGCCGTACCTGGGGCTGAGGTCTGGAGGGCCGAAGCAGTTGAAGGACGGGATGAGCAGCTTGGTCGGCTTGCGGCAGGCCCCGGCCTCCACGTTGCAGGAGGGAGGAGGCGCTCGCGGGAGAGCCGGCGAGCGCTGAGGCTCCTCCTTCGGCTGCGGGGAGGAGCTGCGGCCCCGGCAGCCCCGGGCGGGCGAGCGGCAGTGGCGCAGAGCGTTGAACTGTCTCAGCTCGTCTCCCAGCAGGTTCCCCAGGGAGGTGCGCCGCACCGGGCTGCTCAGGTTGGGCAGCGTCAGGTTCTTGCGGGACTTGGAGGCGGGAGAGAGGTGGAAGTACTCCTCGGGCTCAGCCTCAGCCTCCACGATAGAGGGCAGCTTGTGCTCCGGTGGGTGGCCCAGGTCCAGGCGGTTCTGAGCAGGGAGGAAACAAACAGGGTTGGCCTTAAAGTCAGTTTGAGTGGCTTACAAAGCTGTCGTTTTCATATTCTGGTTTATCAGCCCGAGGGTGGAGAAGACATTGAAAGACTGAGATGCGGATGTTCTGATATGTGCACACCACAGCACAGTAGCAACAATGACCAACAAACAATAGACTACACTGAAAAGATAGCACAGATAACTGAACTGTATAAATAATAAAACGTGTTGGACACAGGCATTGAGATTCTTAGAGCAATTACAGACCTAAGCAACTCAAGAGACAAGTGAACAACAAACATAAGGAATAAACAATTTACTCATCAATTCAACAATAATTATTGTATTTCAGCATAGAACGTATTGTCTGTTTGCGAAACACAATAGTATTACAGTGATCACAACAAACTGTAGTCCAACTCAAAATACACTTTGATACAAATACTATCACATAAGCACTCACAACACATAAGCATTGCCACCATTCCCTGAATGCATTAAAGAAATGACAAATTGAAACCCAAAAATAACACCAAAGAGGGCTATTGTATAGACAGAAAATGAATTCACTTGGAGAGATGCATGCTGAGGACCAATCCTTGTATGTTCGTTCAATTCAACACAACTAGCTTCTCTGCTGTTTTCACCTGCTGGGGAGCACGGTCATGCATTTGAAGTGCTATGCACTACACAGACATTTTCCAATTATGGTTAAAGGATTGTGCGTGCCTGAGAGTCGAACCCGAGCACTTTGTAGCATTATTGCTGTGTGAAAGAAATGTCTCCTCAGTCAGGAAAGGACTAGAACATTACAGAGGTTCCCTGATCCTGCGTAGGTTATTTAGTTGAGCACATAAGTATGAGGTCTGGGTCTCCATTATCATTAAAGAAAGTTATTCATGATGATGCTACAGGCAGCACCTGCAAAGCAATACAAATTTTGAACTTGAACTGTCAGTTCCATCTTTCTGTTTTTGCTCTGAAATCAAAGATACTTTCGTAAACCTAATTATGTGGGACTACTAAAAAGAAAAGTAATAATTTAAGGAAAATGGTCTCAGTTGTCAGAATTTGCAGTGGATGTCTTTAGAAATGTGAACACTGCATGTTCTTCTTGTGTGTGTCACCATTCTTGAATAAGAATGTGTTGGTTGAAGTTCAGGAAATTAAGCTCTTTGAGATCTATAAAAGGCATTATTCCATTTCAAGTGAGTCAAGCAACAAAGTAATCATTTCTGAAAACTGATAGTCAGCTTGCCTTAAGTTACAAAAAGTTACCTTGCTATTATTCATTTGCTTATTATTTGCTTTTTTTGTTTTTACAATTACACCATTACCCTGAAATAGATCACTACATGGAAACAGAAGCATCAGTTGGCATATGATAACTCTAGGGCATGTGTTTGCAGGTCCACTGCAATCCGAATGAGTCAAATTTTAAGTGAGTGAGGCTTAAATCATAATTTCTGTAAACAAGAGAAATTGCCAGTTTTCTAGCTTAATATACACCTTGGAAATGCTCTGCTTTCAAAGCATCAAACAGTTATTTTAACACTGACACCTTATTAATCATGAAATACAATGAGAGATCATTTCACTTTAAAGCTGTATTTTACAAACATCACTAACCTAGATGTTACCCATTATATAATAATCCATTTTAAAATACATAGCAATCTCTGTTTGAGCAACACAAACGCTAGCGAAAGCCACACCAGACATAGCAGGTTGTAGGAATATGCAGCTCTGTCAGACCTCTACCAACCACAGCTCTTTCATCTTTTGAGTCAATAGATGAAAGTCAGAAAAAGCAACGTTGGGCTGTTGCTGTAAAGCTATCAGGTCACTGTTGGCGAGCGAGACAAGCAATTAAGCTAGCGTCTTGTCTCCCTCACACGTTCCCTTCCATGAAATATGTTCCTGCTGGATGTGGATTGTTCAAGACAAAAGTAGGTTATAAATAACTAAAAGTTTACAGAAAAAGCATGCCTGACTTTAGTTGCCAGTGCCTGTGGAAAGAATGTTGCCTATGTGTATTGATTACAGAGAAAATAAAAGCTATTATGCAAGAAAAGGACTGGAAGGAGAACTACTGGGGCAAGTGGGAGGCAAGCTCAGGATGGTTCTTGCCAAGCCATAAAAGACTGCGTCACATGAAAGGTGAGCAGCAGTCTGTGGAGCACTGCAGACACGAATACGGCTTCTGACAACCTGCTCAAGTTAAACTACCAAGTGCTATTAATAACTGCATCTGTCTGTGTGTAGAGAAATGCATAAAACATGTGTTTTATTGTGCACAATAAATTACTATTGTCTTCTTGTCATTAAGTTGCTTATAAGAATACTTTCAGTCCAACAACAGGCAATTATTGATAGTATTTTAATTGTTAACCCTTTACACTTTTCCCTCGCTAGAGGGCAATTTCCACCTATTGTACTAGTCCTATAAAAGTGTTATAAAGTATTTGAAATTAGACTTAAATTAAAGAAGAGGCTTGTACCATTCAGAAATTTGAGACACAACGAATTTATGTCAGAGCATGTACATACAGTGTACAGAAAAGTTACACTAAAATACAAAACAAAACAAACTTCTAGTTCTACCAAATGGGAAATATGTCGGCCGGACGTGGAATTAAAAGTGAGCTAAGAAAAAAAACGATGTGTTTATTCATGCAACTTCGCAATTGTATATATTTATATTGGAAAATGTTTTTTTTTACGAAGAGAAATGGTATCAAGGATTGTTAGAATATGCATTATATTGTCTGAGTCTGTGACCACGTCAGGGTTGTAAACCGTTAGCGTGGCATGGGGGAGGCTGCTGTTTTATTGCACATTATTCTTTATTGCATTGCAAATAAGAAACTGATAAGAATCTAAACTGCTGTTCTCGCTAGTGGAGAGTCTTTTTAACAGCTGGACATCGCCGTTTTGCAGTTTTATTGTGTCACAGTTTTTTGTATGATAAAAATATGAACACAACAATAATTTGAGATGTTGACAACTCAACCACAAGGGGGCAGAGTGGATGGGGTTAAATATTGGATAGTGTGACTCGTTTCCTTTAAAGGTCCCATAGTGTACGCCTTTCCTGTGTTTTATTTTAGGTCCTGATATCCATAAGAATGGTTTTACATACCAAATACAATCTCTATCCAGTTTTACATGTCTATTCTCCAGCATCTCTCATAAGCTTTAACAAAAACAACCTGTGTTAGTGACTGTGGCTGCTTCAGAAATCGCATACTATCTTACAATTTAGGATGTCAAAATAGTATTAGTATGTCCGAACCCATAGCTGTATAAAAGAGTGTGCTAAAGCTACCCAGATGACACGCTACATTCGATGAAATATCAAAGTGTGTGAACACCCACAGTCTATACATGTATAGTGTGTATGTGTAGTGTTTGATTTCGGATGCAGCCTATGTCTTTAAGGCTCATTGATATCAATGAACCTCTGTTTTGATTGGCTGGCTAGCTCCAATGAACTGAATGCTGTATGTACCGAATGCTTGGATTTGCTTTCCGGTGGGGCGTGCTGAAGTAAACAAGTCTATCCTTGTCATGTCATTACTTCATAGAAGTCCAAACGGCTCGTTTAAATGCACATTTTCTTCATACTGATTGTGTGGATTTATTTGAGGACTGTGTGTTTTGATATTTTCACACCTTCAACTCCTTTATCATCCATATGCATAGCCAGGGAAATGTCATTTTTCCTAAAATGGGACCTTAAGTAATTACTTCCCAAGTAATAAATCTCCCCGTTCCCAATAGTAATTCCCTGTCAGCTCCTGGAAGAAAAATATAGGCCTATGTAAACAACACATTATTTGCACATTTCTGAATATGGCTGCCAATATGAGTTCAGAGCCGCTTACATCACAAGGTACACACCAGAGATAAGAACAACGTTGCATGAATAATGGCAACAGCAAAGAGAATTAAAAACCATTCACAACTTACGTGGGTGAGTCTGGGTGATCGTGAAAACCTTGTAAGGCCCTGGAAATGCAACAGCCAAATGTTACTGAAATGGCGGAATGGCAATGCTGCCATTGGGTAGTCCAATCGGGCCTGGGGTGGTGGTGCCCAGGGTGTGATCTTTTCATAGGGCCCAATATCCCTGTCCGTGCCCCTGATTCATTGGTATATTTAAATACACATACACTGTACACAACTCAAAACTGCCAAAGCCAAAGTGATGGCTAGAAAATGTGTCTTCTCAGTGATGACACAATCAACAGACAGAGAGCACATGATCTTAATATCAATTGTGCACAGTACAAAGTGCAAAGACTAAGAATTGTGTTAACATTAATAAAAATGTTTCAACCAGCCCATGGCATCCTACAATACCTTGTTGAAGTTAGTTTTTGAAATGTATGGAAAAAGTGGGTGGAAGGTCATGTGTAATGTAGCCTATGGTGCATTCTTTCTTGTTTTACTGTACCATCGAGGCTGATGACTGTATATTTAGAACAGCACTTCATGTGTATTTTACTAGTTATGGATGTGTTGCTTTAACTTGTGGAAGAACCTATGCACTTGTAAATCGCTTTGGATTAAAAGCGTCTGCCAAATGACTAAAATGTAAAAATGTAAATGTAAATTTAATCTGTGGCTTCTATCAGGCTGGTCATATTTATCACTTTCATTTATCCATTGAATTCCAGAGAATATTCTCTATGTTACGAGGTAGGCAGTTCTGATCATTTCGGAGCTGAAATCATTACTGCTTTGAACAAATTTAAAGGCAAAGAGGTTGAGGCATGCTGGACCTTTCTGATTGCACTTGTCTTTACTTGGGCATTAACCATTAATCATTGGCAAACCATGAGGACAATGCAATGACCTCCAGTCCGACTTGATTCCACCATTTAGATTTTTCAGAAGTCCGATAATAATCATTGGTAAATATCAGCGTTAAACCTTGTGTCATTGTTTTTTAATGGGAACAGGAGCCACTGTACTTGAACTCCCTCTGATGACTTGCATTAAATCATCCCGCTGAAGTAGAACAGTTAAAATTAGCGTTCGTTGTTTCAAATAAAACAAAGAGCAAGGTGGCTATACCAACAGCATATGAGTGTTGCGCTTAAGTACTACTTTTCTCTGTTTTTGGTTTAGCTGTGTTCGCAGAAACAAGCGCAGGGTCTCAGTTGGGAGGGAGGAAAGGAGAGGCAGAAAGAGGCCGCATCTATTCTATCTATTCCGCAGAGTTTCTATATTCTGCTGGTGTGCAGCTGGAAGACTGGCCCCTTGAGCCAGACCACACTTGTAGCAGATGGTAACAAGGAAGCGCTCAGAACATTATTGCTGATAGCCCAAAACTAAATACCAAATTACAAGTTATTTTTCAGGATTAGCATTTCTAAACACTCATAAATAATGCATAGAAATGAGCATTTTGTTGAAGCTCCTGACCTTTTACATGGTCTACTCTACATAGTCTGACTGCCAGCAAGCTGAGCTTCCCTATTAAGCCACACTACAGGATATTCTATGAACCGTTTGGGCACTTCAGCATTTTGAGCAATTACATTATATATAATTTATTTGTTTTTTAAATACATTTGTGTGGTTCTAGAAAATTCTAATGTAAGGCCCATAGAAACAGTCACTGTATGTACTACAAACAACTATGCTAAAGATGACTACTTTAGTTACATTAGTTGGAAGTGCCATATGAATGCCAGAAACCAGCTACTTTGAAAACTGAATGATAAAATGACTGAATAAATAAAAATAACTAAATATAAGTATGAGTATTATGAACAGGGCAGAGCACAGTGCAGCTAGCTTATTCATTATTACTATCTAAGTCATGATATCTTTTCAGAAGTTTAGAGCCATATTATTGGAGAAATCTGTTCAGACTATTATTTGTAACAGCAAATATCTGTTTTGTGCAAGTGTGTGTATTACATGACTCCTCTCAACACAGGGAGAGGCACTTTGAGGTTCAGGCAGCATAGCTGTGAAAAGCCTAGAAGAGAAGATCTCAACATGGATTACAGCACTTTGACCCATAATCCAGTGTCCTTCTGCTGGCCACTCCAGGAAATTTCCGTCCTGGTTCTCTGCCAAGTCACATTAACCCCAACCTTCAACCCACAACCAGCACGACACTATGTGCCTGTAAGGAGCACTGATGCTCTCCCATTTTATATCATAGCGGATCACAATATCAGTACACACGACACATAGTACATGAATTTCTGTCCCAATGTCTGTAAGTGCTTTATGTATGCCTTTATGTTTTTGCATGTTTATGTATGAGTGAGTGGATTTATGAATGTGTTTCTTACTGTGAATGTTTGAGCTAGTGTGTGCATGTATGTGTATATATGTCTGCATGTGTGTGTATTGCATGTGTGTGTGTGTACTGTATGTCTGTGTGTGTGTATGTGTGTGCGTGTGTGTGTGTATATGTGTGTGCATGCACTTGTGCGTGTCTGTGTGTGTAGTATATGTCTGTGTGTGTGTGTGCATGTGTGTGTATGTGTATATGCATGTGTGTATGCGTGTGCATGTATGCTTGCGTGTATGTGTATGTAGAGTATATGTCTGTGTGTGTGTGTGTGTGTGTGTGTGTGTGTGTGTGAGTGTGTGTGTACAGTATGTGTGACTCGTACCTCAGCCTCGCTGCCCTCCCTCAGGTTGTAGGTGAGGTTGTGGTGGATGTCGGCGGTGAAGCGGCTGGCGTACTCCGGGTAGAGCTCCAGCACCTCGCGCAGTGCCCGCACGCTGATGTACTGCAGGTCACAGTAGGTCAGGGCCTTCACGTCTGCGTTGGTCTTTATCACCTGCTCCTGGGCAGGGAGGTCTGACCCAATGAGGTCTCCCTTCCCTAGAATAGGAGACTGCATGTCAGACAGATGCTGTGTTTGAAACCGCATACTAGCATACTACTCATACTATTCATACTACATTTCAATAAAAATCAGCCTGAAATTTAGTATGAGCAGTATGCTAGTATGAGCAGTATGCTAGTATGCTAGTGTGCAGTTTTGAACACGGCCGAAGAGATACTATCCCCTATTCAGTCGGAGAGATACTGTGTGTATGGATTTTCTTTTTTTTCAGAGTACAATTTAAGACTTCAATAGGAACAGAGAAATTCAGGATAAGGGATGTAATTCAACATTGGACTGACCTGACATGTTACCACTAGAGTCTAACTTTATGGTCTGCAGCAGTTGAGCTAAGGTACTCAACTGCTGCAACTGATTTAGACTTAATACAGTATACACTACTCTGTCTTCACAGACATACCTGTTTTATATAACAGTGGTTTTTGCTCCTATTCATGCCTTTTATCTAACAAAGGACGTAACTTTATTGCCCATTCTTCATGGTTGCTTTATGGGTGAGGGTTACTTAATAAAGCCTGAAAACAGAATATGGATATCACCATAAAGAAATATTAAAACAGTCATTAAAACAGTCTGTCCTAGTCACAGGATATTAACCAAATGCGGCAAAAGAAATTCAAATTAAGATATTTATAATTATTCTAGTTATACTGAATGTGTCATTTTAGACTCCTAACGGTCAAGAGAGGAATTGCAGCAACAAACAGCCTCAAACACAACACTGTTTATCCCTCCCCCTTCTCTGTGTATCTCTCCCCCCCACACCATTGGCTGTAGGAATTAGAACCAACTTTCAACCAATGAGCTTGAATTATTGTACATTGAGTATTTAATTGAAACTATGTTAATCAGACTGACCCAGAATGGCCAACACCATGCTGTCCTTCAGCACCTCCAGGGAGCCAGAACAGACGAAGTAGTTAGCGTGCAGGGCGTCGCCCTGGCGGATGAGGTACTCCCCAGGGGCACAAAAGGAGGTCTTGATGTGCAGCGAGAGGGAACGTAGACAGCCCCTACTAGCACACTCGAAGATGGGCAGCTGCAGAATGTCCTTGTTGAGGTGCATGGCGATGTCGGCACGCAGCTCATCCGGGAAGTCGTGCAGGAGCTGCGAGGTGCAAGGCAGACATTTGCCGAACGCGCCGGCCGAAATCAAACAAGCTCTCACACAGGTAGCCCGTAGAGCGGCCATTTTGTTTTTTCATTTATTTATTTATTTAAATGGGACAGTGCACGTTCATCAAAATTTTCAGTTTCCACATCAATGTAAATATGCCAGAGTTAGCTAATGAGCTCATTCTCATCTGTAGTCCCTAACCTGCATGTCTTTGGCCCGCATCAGGCCATGACACTGTTAAGCAGGACTTCACATGGTTCAGATTACTCATGGAATATAGCAGTCACACTTTTTGATCAAAAACACGACTGCCAATCTGCTTACATAATTTATGTCAGACTTAACATAATTCATACAATTGAACAACGAATCAACTTGGCTGCATCAGTGGTAGTGAACACACTCATAACTGACAAAAATCAATCTCGGTGATTACCGGCGGACATGTAAATTTCAGTCTACCAGTGAATAATCTGTTTGAGATTTTGATTGGGGTGTGAATGTATGCAGTATTTGGCACTGTCCTTTAATTTGAACGTCCATTCCCATCAGCAGTTCAGTCCAAGTTTATTTTCAATCTGGAAAAGATTCCTTTTCCTGCTTCTAATTTTAATATCTCTGAAGTCTACAAACTTTGCTTTCCAAATATGCGGTTTGCCTATCTAGTGCCCTCAAGTGGATGGCGCAGTCCACATCAAAACTATAACGACAACGACAGTGATGAATGATATCGTTGGGATCACTTTCAGACCATTTTTCCCAATTGCATGAATGTTAAAACAATGACAGCCAATCAAAATCCAACCGAATTTACAGGGCGTCACGACAAATTGGTGGATGCCATAGCCGAGAGGCTATTTCCACAACATTATCATTCATTAGCGTGCATGCTTACATTGTTATAGTTATAGTTATAGTTATAGTTCTTGGTGTGGATGGGCCTTTCGTTGTCATTTCCAAAAAGCGGCCTCCTACCGTACCTCGTTGGCGTCGATTCCGTTGTTGACGGACCAGGTGGTCTGGAAGTACTCGAGCATGCGCTGCTTGAGTTGCTGGGGCAGGCGGTGGACGCGGATGAAATCCTTCAGGTCCTTCATGCGGGTGTGGTAGAGCGAGCGTCGTGAGTACATGCGCTGGATGATGGCCGTCACGTTTCCGAACACCACCGCATGCATCAGGGCTGAGGTGGATACGGGAAGCTCAGTCATATGCGTGCAGGACACTGCTGGATCTCTTCAGGGTGTATTACAGTAGTGCACTGTCCAAGTCCGTGGAGCACAGTTTACATTTACACAGAAAACTAGGTCCCTTCAAGGTGTATTACAGTAGTGTACTGTCCATGAAGTACAGTTTACATTTACAACAGAAAATCATGGGAATGCAGTGACACATCATAGAAACTCCAACAGGGGCTGCTTGGTGGCTTATCCTGTTAGGGCATTGTGCAATTGCGTCTGGACCGTACCAATGCCGACTGAATTTTACACTGGAACATAGCCAATCAGTTTTGAATAAAAATGTATTACTGTAGCTGATGAATGTACTGCACCGAGAGATAATGCACAACAAGTTCATCAGAATCATCATATGTGGTGGAAAACCATTCCATGGCTATTTCAGAAATACCTCAGCACTCCAGCCACTTCTGTTCAAGCTGAGCTGTTTTTTTCTTTTCTTAGCAGGGATCATTCCCCAGTTCAACTAGAAAATAAAATTTGTTGCACTTCCTCTAGCCAAGTGGATTGGGAGTTTTGTTAAATATTCTCAAAAAAGATGCTAATACAGACTACCAAACAGTTTCTTTGTGACTTTTCATTGCAATAGTAACTTATTTTGTTTCCAAGGTCATCCAGAATTAGTATATTGTGGTAAATTTAAAAAAAAAGTTTTATATGGACAACATAGACTGTGTATCGATGGTACAGACCTTTTGAATGATGTGATAGTCTACCTTATTTTTTACATCAGGTAATTGCTACTATGTAGCTATGGCAATACAATAATTATGAAATATGTGAAGATAATCAAATCTTTTGAATACAATTTTCAAATAAGATTAATTTATTGGTTCGGTTTCAGTTGGGAGCCCTAATGCAGAGTGTGGCTGGCAGTCTTGCAGGGCGATGCATAATTGGCTCTTGTGTCGCCCAAGGGAGGGAGCGTTTCAGCTAGCCAGTGATAGCATCTCTTCGCACACAAGTTTTCATCAACAGTTCAGTTTCAAACGACCTCCACCCCATAGGCATTATAACGTTGATGGTTCCAGGGTAAAGCAGCACTAACTGACGCTCCGTGACAGCATTCTTTACTCACCGCCTATGAGCATAGTGCAGATGGAGAAGATCTTCTCGGCGTCTGTGTTGGCGCAGACGTTTCCGAAGCCCACGCTGGTGAGGCTGCTGAGGGTGAAGTAGAGCGAGGCGATGTAGGCACTGCGCACCGACGGGCCCCCCATGGTGCTGTTGATGTACGGAGTGTCCAGCCTCTTCCCCAGTTCATGGAGCCAGCCTGGAGGGGGGGGGAGAGAGAGAGAGGGGTCTTTATTTTACAATTCTTGTCACCTGAATAATTCCAACACACAGCATTGAAAAGACAGCCGAAAAAAGACCTAGAAACCTCCAGACACAAAAACAACACCTCCTCACTTATAAAATAAACCCCCCCTCCAGAAAAAGATAAAAATAAATAACTTAAAAACTAAAGATGGGCAAAAGAACCCCCACAAATAAACAAACAAACAAATTTCAGAACACAGAAAGAGAGACAGAGAAAGAGCAGGGCAGAGACGGAGAGAGGAAGGGAGAGAGAGCACCAGAAAGAAAGGGAGAAAAGGAGTGGTGAAGGGAGGGGGAGAGAGAAAGGAAGAAAGAGCAGGACAGATAGCAGGAGAGAGAGAAAAAGTGAGAGAGAGGGAGAGCAGGAGAGAGAGAGAAAGGGAGAGAGAGGAGATAGAGCAGGAGAGAAATTTTGCTGAATCCACTGAAATATTTTTCAGTGTTTCTTGCCAACCATTGACATAACCTCCGCAGATATGCTTAAGCACTAACTAAAGGAAGTACTTAATACACAGCCCTCACAGCACCAAACAGCCATGGACAGCGAGAAGCTGGTTCAACCTTGGTCAACAGACAATTAAAGAGGGAGGCGCCAGTTCCAAATGTCATTGCGATAGCCAAAGAAACCACATCTGGGAGTGGGGAGAATTAGTGACTTTCAGGAAGGGATAAACATAATTACTGTCTGTGACCTGGATCTACCCCCGTGAGAAAATGAGAGAAATCTGATGAGCGTCCCCAGCCCTGGGGGTCCCTTGAGCCCAGGCCTAATTGTGAAGCACTGACACCACCCGACAGGTCACTGCAATTAACTGTGGTGGGAGAGAGTGATGGTGCCTGGCACTAACTCTGGGAGCTTCTTGGCAAAAGGTGAACAAATCTATTCATGTCTATTGCAAGTAAAAGTCATACTGGGGTTATATACGGTCCTGTTGTTGCCTTCCGGCTGGGTAGGTGCCACAGAACATGATGGCGTGTTAGTCATTCATCCACCAGAGAGGAGTGTGCTGGGATGGGGGATCTCAGCTCCCGGAGGACGTGATCCCAGAAGTTTAGAATAGAAGAGAATAACTTTATTTTTTCCCAGGGGGAACTTGAGGACAGAATGTATACAGAATTGTTTTGACAGAGATTTGGAATGAAGAGAAACTGGCCTCTTTCTTCAATATTGCCTGAGCCTGAACCATACACTGTATGTGTGGCAAGGAAAGTGCAAAGATTTTAGTAAGGAAAGCTTTTGTGGGGCCCCAGAACAAGGGTCAGCTTCTCCTTTCACTGTATTCATAGCTAATCAGAGGTAGAAAGTCCAGGGGTCAGAAAGTAAAAGTTTCTTCCACCCATGGAGCCAGCTGATATCACAAATTAGTTCAACCTCCTGCCTGAAGATTTGTGCAACTGAGCACAATTAAATAATACGGAGGAATTGTATACCCCTTTCACATAGAAGCAACGACCTGGGAATGTCCTGTGTTTGCGGCGGGTGTGAAAGGTTCAACCCAGGATATCCACCCTGGGACCGCAACACTGTTCTCGACCTGGGAATTACCCGAGATGGATACGGATATGAAAGCGGGAATCCCAGGTTACTCTATTCTTTATTTCAAGAAATTCATTTTGCAACATATGGTTTGACTACCTTTCTAGTATTAGGCAGCTCAGACTAAATTTCAAGAGCAGTCATTCTGTGCGATAACTTACAAAGAATTATGTTCATGATCAGTTTCACATTTCATTGTAGGCTACGATGGTTAAAGTTACATTTGGGGTTGGGAAATGTAAGGAAAACCTGGAGTTGTGTATCAAAGTGCACCCAAAGTAATAAAAAATAAAAAAACATTTCATATCTTTCCAGCCAATTGCTAGAAGCCAAGATCATGCACTCAACAAGGTCTGCTGTCGTTACAATAAAGCACACAACACAACTTTTTAAGCATATATTTGTTTGTTTATATGCTGAACGTAAGTGTACATATATTAGTGTGCTGGTAGCATTAAACCTATTGAGCGATTACTATTGAGTAGGCTCTTGACATCAAACAGTCATCTCATTCAATTGAGCACATTAAACAGCATAACTTCCCAGCTTTTAGTTTTGATTAGTGTCCAAAATGTACATATATATTTTCCCCTCATTGTGCTGCTAATATTAATCTTGGAGAAAGTAGCCTGTTGTCAAAACATTAAATTAATGCTTAGAAAGATGCTATATTTAGCCAAGTGTATATTACATACTGTCTCTTCACTTGACTATGTACTGGAAATATTATATTTCTTGAATATTGTGTTTGTTGAATATTCTACCCAGACAAGAAACACCCTTTCTGTAATTCACCATGCATAATGGAACAAGCAGCTACTAGATCAGGCATTAGCTTAAGGTCAATGTCATTCCTCTTCAGTAAAGAATGACAACAGAAAGACTTCTCTCTCATCTGTAAATTTAGCACTTCTTGATCGCAAAGATGCTTGAACATGATTATAAACCGTAATTATTTGCATTAGGCTTACATTAGGTGACTGCATAGACTAAAGAAAAGAAATCCTATACATTTTAAGATTACCTATAATCTTAAAATGTCCTGCTGAATCTCTTATAAATGAAATTGTCCATGATCGTCCACTTTTATTATTTTATGTATGTATTCATTTATTTTGTAAAAAAATATACTTTATAGCTTACAGATCAATTCATAACCACATACCATCCACTTTTAATGATTTTAAGATCTGTTCAGCAGTGACATAAACTTTCAGACCTGGGAAAGTCCAGGATCTGGTGTGAATTAGCCAAGCACAGGTCGATCCCGGGTTCAATATCTTGTGTATATCCTGGGTTTTCTGTGAGAAAGGGGTATTACTTTCTGATCATGGGTTTTCTACCTCCGTTGCTAATAACCGTCGCCCTCACCTCAACAAAGTTGGTGTGTGAGTGTGTGTATGAATGAGTGAATGAGAAGCATCAATTGTACAGCGCTTTGGATAAAGGCACTATATAAAATGGCAACAAAGTAGGTGCAAATGGCATGTCCCTCAGAGCACTCACCAATGTCCCAGGTGTCGGGGTTGTTGCTCTCCAGCTCTTTGCGGCCGATGACATACCAGATGCAGGCCATCCAGTGGGCGAGCAGGGCGAACATGGACATGAGCAGGGTCAGCACCATGGCGCTGTACTGGGAGTAGCGGTCCAGCTTCTGCAGCAGCCGCAGCAGACGGAGCAGGCGCACTGTCTTCAGCAGGTGAACCAGAGATGTCTGCGACAGGACACACGCTCAGAGCTAACTACATGGGCCTATCGGAGTCTACATAACACCAAGACAAGCCTATCAGAATCTGTATAGCAAAGAACAGGCCAATCAGAATCTGCATAGCAACAACAGGCCTATCAGAATCTGCATAGCACCAAGACAGGCCTATCAGAATCTGCATAGCACCAAGACAGGCCTAGCAGAATCTGCATAGCACCGAGACAGGCCTATCAGAATCTGCATAGCACCAAGACAGGCCTATCAGAATCTGCATAGCACTAAGACAGGCCTATCTGAATCTGCATAACACCAAGACAGGCCTATCAGAATCTGCATAGTACCAAGACAGGCCTATCAGAATCTACCGAGCACTGAGGCAGAGGAGTAACGGTCACGGTAACCTTATTATAAAGTGCTAAGAAGACTTGGGTGGCAGCAAATAAAATTAAATGTTGAGTAGCATGGATCATTTTCATTTGGAAAGGGTACTTCACTAGAAAGTCAAATAAAGCTGCTTTGAGAAAAGTACCCCAGGAAGCAATAATACATAACAGCCTTGGGAAGATTTAGCTGACTGACATTGTGAAAGTATGTGTTTTTTTGTTTTTTATTGTGGATATGGTGTAGTTTGGCAGAAGCTGCAATCTCTATTTTTGTGTGGATGGAGGCAGACACCTGGGAGCTGCCATATTTCATATAAGCTGTGGATGTTGTCATTGCTAGTTAGTCACAGGCAATTGCACTGAATAAACAAACTTTGCAATACCCAACTTAGGTGAAACCAGCTCTGAAATATTACTTTCCAAGAAGATAAACAAGTTGCTAAATACAGAAATCAATACTTGTGAAAAAAATAACACCGATATGAGGAGCATATCACAAATAGTTCAGTGTTATTTTGGGAGCTCCTCAAACATCACCGTCCATCCTCACAACAAAGCCTACAAAATGAGGTCAGAATGGATACCCACCACTGTGACGTTGAATGCATAGAGGAGGTCAAAGGGCAGAGCGGCAATTAGGTCCACAAAGAACCAGGTAGCAGCGTAGTGGATGCAGATGGAGCGGGAGTCATACACCACCTGACCAGACTGACTCACATAGGTGGTGCGGAAGTTGAGGATGATGTCTGTTGAGTAGGACAACCTCAGTCAGGCAGGATAAAAGCACTATAAAGGATCATTTATGACTGTTGGAAGGTTACTTTTATGCAGAAAAATAGTTTGGGTTCTATTGCAAATGGGTGGTTTGATATAAAAGATGGGACATTAAAAACGGGCTTTTCTGAGAAATACTATACCACATATTTGGTACTTTTGTATTTGGTACTATTACTGTACCAAAGGCATGCCTAAGAGGCATGCAAATTCTGTTATTGATTCTATTAAACCAATCGAGCGTGCTGATTGCAACTTTATTGATAGTAGGAGTTAATACATGCACGTGGTATTCAGCTCATAAGTGGGTCAGAGATGAGTCAATATCTCTGAGCTGGTGGTACATCCTGATATCCCACATCAATCTATTACAGTACTACATTTTTCCTTGATACATCCTCCAACTATCATCCATTGTCCTTCCATGATAGTTCACCAATGGAGCAATTGCTTCACTGTCAAAAAACAACACAGAGTTAACAGTTACAATTTCTTGTCATAGTCTTCCATGCTCAAGCTAGGTTTTGAAACAGCTCTAAGCTCGACATGGTTTAGCTGGTTGACCAGTTCAGACTAGCTCAAGCTGTGTTTTGCAACAGCTATGGTTGACCAGCTGTCAGCTCAGACAGGCTACCAGCACTAGCTGGTTGACCAGCTCATACCCAGCTAGACCAGCTTTTGACCAGCTTGACCAGCTCAATTTTCAAGCTATGGATTTTACAGCAGGGTTGTCATTTAAAATCTCATGATGGTCTGTGAGGGGACCACCTGCTGATCCATAACTGAGGATCCTAGAGAATGCCTCTCACCCAGGATGAACAGCATCTCTACGGCGATGTCACTGACAATGGTGCTGCGAGCGGCAGAATCCAGGTCATCGTAGGGAGTGAAGCAGACGTTATAGGGCACGGTAACGGCCACGTAGAAAGTGGCCAGCAGGATCATCCAGTCCCACAGGGCCTTGGAGACGCTGTAGTGCAGCAGAATGAAGCGGGACTTTTGTACAGCAGCCACCTTGTATTCCGGGAGAGACGGCTTCTCAAACACGTTCTAGAAAAGGCAAGAAGAAAGAAAAAAACATCAAGAGGGTGAGGACATTCATTGAAATGTAAGTTCAATTAAAGTGTAATTAAGTTCTATTTATTAAATAAACAGTCATTTAATTAATTAAGACAAGCTGTGTCTTATGGGCAACTTCACTGAGTGTATATTGCATGTTTCAAAAAAATAAATCACAACACCTAGAATAACGGTTTGATTCCTCAAATTATTTTTCCTTCAGTGAATGAAGTGACCAGGCAGCCTGGAAACCAGACCACTGGTAGTTTTCCAGTACCAAGATTATTACCACAATTTATACTTACTTGCTTTCCCACCATACTGTCCAGATGTGCTTTGTGTTTTTTTTTATTCATCAACTGTGAGATTATCAGTTTTACAGCTGCAAAAAAGGGTGTTCCACCAGAGAGAGAAGAAAAAGCAAAGAATCCTCTAGCACATTTATGAAAGGGAATTTATATTTACCCTCATGCAATTTTTGAAAAAACACAAGATAATACAGACCAAAGATTAAGAGACTCTCATTTGAGCTGGCAGCTTATTTTAAAAACAATTGTAGAAATGCCATGTAAAAAATATACACTATCATCCCAAAGTCCCATGTAATATTGCAGTTTTTGAAATACCCTTTATCTTAGACAATGCATGGCCACCCAGCAGAGAGTGAACTAGGGTCCATTTGACTCAAAACAATTCCCCTGACTTAAAAGGGACATAAAAAACTGGCACTGGCTGAGGCAACAGTGTAATGAAGTATTAAATTGAATTTCCCCCCGTATTCGTTCTGAAGCCACCAAGTGCCATTTTCCAGAATAATCTCCTTAATGAGTCTCCAATGCTTGGAAAGCCTCTGCTCTACAGGATAATTGGAAGTACGTGATTGGTGATTGCACACGAGGGGGCGAAGAAAAGTGGCGCACAGTAACAAATCCATCTGTGCCTCTTTCACTGTGGAAGGCAGGAGATTGTCCCGCTGATTAATACCGTGTGTCTTCAACAGCTACGGATAATGTGTGGGTTTTAATAAGGAGGGAGAGAAAGAGGAACGTTGCATGATGAATTAATGGGGAACGTTGGAGAGCACCGTTCGCAGACTTTGTTGCGGCATCCGAAAAAGTCCAGAGTGTTCCTCACTCGTCGAAAAGAAAGCGCGGAGACGGGCCTTTAAATAACATCCGCCTCTGCCCTTTTAAAGCTGTTTCGGAAAGACCCAGGAACAATCGAAAGCCATCTTTTAGTTCAGCCTACATCACAGGGGTCGCTTCACCCCCGGTCACCTCTCCTCCACTTGCCTGCAGTAGCCCGATGATTAGAAGGACAACACTGCCCTGTGTCATTCTAGCCCAAACGGCTACATTTGATCTTTGCACTTCATTAAGCTTCTCCTGCAACACAGCCAGCGGATCACATGGCGGGCAGTTCAACTGTTATCCAATCGGGCTTTCCAATGAGCCAAACAATCCGGAGACCTCATTAACTACCACAAGATGTTGACTGTCCATTCAAAATCCTTCACCTATCTTCAACAGTGAAGATAGGAGTCAAATTTAGCGTCAATTAATCTTACCTCTGGCCTCTTGGGTGTTTCTGCAGTAATCCCAATTCATTTCTGGATGGTCTTGGTTTCCAAAATCATTTTGAGTATTATCTCAAAGGCCCGTTCTTGAAGGCTTCAAGTTTGACGAGGGATACATTTTATATTTGAGAGCAACAAGCAGTTATATCATAGCTGGTTCTATAAAATGAAATTTGGCATGTAAGAATCTGCATAATAAAATCTAGACAAAAATGATAATAACAGCAACAATCATTCCCAATACTGTGCTCACCATTGTTCTCCCCATTACAATATCATCAACCAATGTTATACTGTATGTATTTCTTCAAACACTCCTTATGTCACAATATACTCTGCTGTAAAATCCAGCTATGCCAGCTTGACCAGCTAGAAAATTCATAAACTGGTCTAGCAGGGTATCAGCTAATGAACCAGCATGACCAAACTGGTCATAAAGCTGGTCTAGCTGGGTATGAGCTGGTCAACCAGCTGGTGCTGGTAGCTTGTCTGAGCTGGAAGCTGGGTCAAGCTGGGAGCTGGGCCCTATTTCATATATGTCGCATGAACAATCTAGGATAATCTGATGCTTCTAGTGTTTAATTATCTGATTAATTAAATCCGACCATACTCCATTTCATAAATGTGAACTACAATTTGATTAGTGAATCTACTGTACCATTGAATCATCTCGGATAACTGTCCGTACATGCTCTGCTATAAATAACAGATGAATCGCATGCCAAAAACAGGATCATACTCCTTATATAGACAGGTGGGGCTCTGCGCATGTCAAGTTCAAAAACTATACGTAATATGTAACCTGTAGTCTTTTACTTGCAAATCATAGCATAGCCTATAATAATACTAGGATTTACTTGCTTTCTAATAATGCCAGCACAATGAAACATTAAATTATAGAATTTTTCATGACCTTCCAACGCTGGGAAGATGAGAAAATATTACAATTCAATGTTTCAGTGCATAAAATTTAACGTTTGTATCCAATTACATGTACAATGTAATAGACAAGTGATTACCCACACAGGACATTTGGGATATTTATTTGTTAGTGATTATGGACTGTAGCCATGTTGCATTTATGTATGAAACAAAAGGACAAATAAAGTTTATTATTATATTTAGCACTCAAAGCACTTATAGCATTTATAGCACTTAAATGTGCCTGTGCAAGAGCACATTACAGTATCTGCAGGGTCTGCTCCGCTTTGCAAGATGCACTTAGATTATTCAAGATTATGCACTTCTATTAATCGCTGGAGGTAAGTGAGTCCCTCACGACTAAATCGGAGGCGCTCATAAAGATAACATTAAAAGGTCTTGTCATTCTGAAAAAGCATGTTCCCATGCTCTTCTTACAAAGATAGTTTGTTCGTCGACAAGAACCTCGCTTACAAAATCTGAGCTAATTTCTACTGTCCGAGTGTGATTTCATCAGGTGGTTTATATTGGCTATGTACATATTATCCTCATAACCTTAATCCTGGGGTTTTACAGGTTTGTGCCTAAGACACTGTTGCCCCAGCAACAAGCCCGTCTACATTGTTAAATCCCTTGAAACCGAACGTCCTGACTTTATTCCAAAACATCACCAATCTAATCAGGCTAACCAAGTTAGCAACGTACAGTATATGAAATAGACCCAGGTCTGTTTGAAAACCTCACTTGAGCAGTTTTTTTTTTTTTCAGCAGGGTTCCTATGCCACAGTATATACCCAGTGAGCACTTTATTAGGTAAGTATTGGCCTTCTTCTACTGCTGTAGCCACTGCAGAGGTGTATTCAGCGATGCTCTTCTGCAAACCACTGTTGTAATGTGTAATCA
The DNA here is from genome assembly GCF_963514075.1 of Conger conger. Lineage (NCBI taxonomy): Eukaryota > Metazoa > Chordata > Actinopteri > Anguilliformes > Congridae > Conger > Conger conger. The sequence goes on along the minus strand of NC_083761.1, from coordinate 45,602,360 downwards.
TTTGCATCACTGTCACCTTCCTGTCAGTTCTGACCAATCTGGCCCTTCTTCTCTGACCTCTCTCATTAACATTGAGTTTCTGCCTGCAGAACTGCTGCCCGCTGAATGTTTTTTGCACCATTTTCTGCAAACACTACAGACCACTGTGCATGAAAGTCCCAGGAGATCACAATCATTCCACGGTCACTTAGATCACATTTCTTAGTCATTCTGGCATTTAGTCTGCAAAACAGCTGAACCTCTTGACCGCGTCTGCATGCTTGTGTGCTTAGTTGCTACCACATGATTGACTGATACATTTGCATTAACACGCTGGTGTATAGGTCTACCAAATAAAGTGCTGAGTGAGTGTAATCTGCTGTGTGTATCTCTTTCTTTCACCAATTGATCTTCTATTGGTAACTGTGGTTCTGTCTATTCATTAGCTTCTCAGTGGTGGAATATATTACCCCTGAAAATCAGTTCTCTTCAGTTTCTTTTTACCTTTGATTATTACCTTTAATCACTACCTCTGCCTTTCTGTAGTATTCTCACTTTCACTCTTCCCACTCCTCTGCTTTTCTAACTCATGATATTTTCTATTATTGTCCTCCAGGACAAGTAGTTTCTCTGCTTGATTTTACCCTCCTCTTGATTTAATTGCTTGTAAATGTTCTTCCTGTATCCAAAAATCCACATTTAATGACAAGTACTCTTTAAAGTTGCCATTGTTTCTGCGATCTCAGCCATTATAATTTGCTCTGAGTAAGGAAATCTGCTAACTGAAATACAATGATAATAATGATCATACTGATTATAATAATAATCTCCAAATCAGCAGTCTTCCTTTGTGATAGACTGCTTTTTAAATAGTGGAAGCAAAAAGAGGCACTCACTTATTAACGGTTGGTTTAATGTTAGATGTGTATGGTTAAAGAGGATGATCTTTTTGACAGAGAGGATTCTAAACTTCCCAAAATGTCAGCTCACATCCCTGTCTCAGACACAGTCTGCGCTAATGCACACTTGCATAGAAAGCAGGTCAACACTGGAGTACGTTTGAAAATGGGTTACTGTAGATTATATAAAAAACAGAGGGAGGCTGCACAGTACTGTGGTTCTCAGCTCAGGAAGGCCTGGCTGCTGGTATAAAAAACCAGGCCATGACACGTGAAAAACTATTTGTGTACAGTTTCATATTGATTTGTCATGCTAGCATCAAGGAGCACACTGAGTACACCAACACTCACCCAAACAGGAAAGAAACCTACATCAGAAAACTTTGTCTCACTTTGAAATAATAGTTGCAAATGGCTAACATCCATTCCTGCTACACTGGTCACATTTTTCTCATTTCTAAACATTTTCCCTTTATGTCCTGCTGTATTCAAGGTTCAGCTTCTTTTTTTTTCTTCTTTTTTTTTCTTTTTTTAAAATCAATTTCATTGTACTGATATTGATCGTTCTCGATGGAGAGCCCTGTGATGGTGTTGGGTTTGAAATGCAATGGAGTAATTCTTTCAGCAGTCTTGTAGCCGCGACATGTTATTCCAAGTGGACTATTTTTAATCATCTGATTATCGTAAATCCACAGAATTCATTAAGCTGTTTGTCAGATAGAGTATATGCTTCTGTATGCATGCTAAACCATCTTTTTTTAAATACGGTCATGGTGCTACAGTCATTCTGAATTATCTCCTGCAAGTTACTCTGCAAGCCACCCACGTTACATCGATCCTGTCTGCCATTATCTGACCACCTGTCTGCCACTGTGGAAGAGTGGGACACCTTTCCCAGCTGTTACTCACAGATTTGTGAATAGCTGGCAGTGGAATGTGTGGCTTCACTGAGGATAAGACTGCACCGAAGACAACCTGGATGCAAACTTGACTAACTTCAACTAGCATAGATCTTTGACACCTTCACATATTTGTTAAATCCCTTAAAGAAGGTGATGTGAATGATTGTATTGAGCAATGCTGTGAGATCTGAACAATAGCAAGTCTATGATTCATAGCTTCAGTTTATCCACAATCTCAGCCAGGGGTGCCATAGTGAAGGAGGGTGGTTAGGACAATTTTAAGGAATGACACGGGTATCAAAAAATATTTGAACGTAGGATTTTCTCAAGTTTTCATGGGGCCCAAAATCCCTGGTGGAGCCCTTGACCTCAGCTATAATAAAATAAAATAAAAATGATATTTTCAAACTGATGGGTCTCACAACAAAAATGTACTTCAAGTGATGAAAAGTGCAATTTTTTACAATGATATCCATTCATGATTTCCAGGGCGCGATCTGGCAGAGTGAATTGGGGCAATCTGGGGTTGCATTAAAAAATCAGGCCAGGGCTTAAAAGTGTACTTCTTTCTACAATAGGCATCTGACACTGGAATTGGCACAACGAGAAGGAGAGACACTGAGCTGAAAACCTGTTGGGGTATTTTGGTTCATTTTTCTGTGTTATTTTAGTTTATTATTTTTGCCAGGATGACGGTGAAGGTTTTTTTTTTCCATTTCACTTTTTAAAAAGTCAATTTTCTCTCGCTCTCTGGCAAATACAACAAGGGAGAAACCTGGAATTACTGCATCTAACATAACATAAAATAAGATAACATAGCATCATATAATGACAAGAACAGGCCATTTAGCCCATCAATGCTCGCCATTTCCTGCCACTAAAGTGTACCTAATGCACCTTAGTTAACCAAAAAGCTAGCACCGTATCAAGCCTCTTCTTCAAACCCCCCAGAGTTTCTGCCTCCAATAAATGACCTGGTAAGCCACTCCACAAAGCATCTCCGTGTGTCTCGCTATTCTGTCCCTCCCAGGGATGTCACCTGCTGTGTGACAAGTTATTCTGTCTATCATACAATATAAATGGTTATTGGTCTAGGGTCTGATTAATACATGCTTTAGATGTGAGCCTTTCATATGGGCGGGAGTGGAAATTTAACCTACGTTTTCAGGCTTTCATTGTTTCATTGCCTCGTGGTGAGAATGGAATCCAACAGCTTGTGGGAAAGCACCCTTCAGGATTTACTGCAATTAATTTCAGAAACCTTCACAATCATGCAATTAGGCCCACGCATTTGCTTTCCATTAAAGCAAATCAATTATTTGGGGCTGAAAATGGCTACAGATGGACAGGTGGCACATAATAACATTTCTGTTGTATTGTAAAAAAGCAATTAACTCTGCCAGCCCAAAGCCACCTCCCGTCACAAAACTCACGCAAATGAGTTTGCTCACATTAATTTTACCTCTTGCCATTTAGACAACCTCATGTTCAGAATTAAAATTTTGTATCCAGCCGACGCAATACACTACGAGAGCCAGGTACTTCCTTTCACACTAACTACCTTGTAAGAAAAGGCTTAGTTTAACTTAGGAAATCTAATGATTTGTTGAGGGATGTGTCCGATTGTGTCAGGAAGGAGGGAGTCTTAATGGCTGGAATATGTTAGCATTCACTGCTTGGGCTATGCACACCTTCAACTGTATGCTTTTGACGGGCCTCTGTTCCCAGATACAGGTGTTCCAGAGCTGATGAAAGCCCCAGGCTTTTCTAAGCGCCAGCAGACTGCCAACCTCAGCAAACAGGGAACGCGTAGGTCCATTCAGGTGCTAATGTTGCATGTGATTTATTGTGGTTCACTGGGAGAGGATAACCCGCTATTCTGCCTGGCTTTATCCATTTGCGATTTCTCCGCTTCCGCTGTTAGATCAAGAAACAAACTAAAGCTCATTTCATGAATGTTGCCCCGATGTAGGTCTTAGCAAGGAAGATTACAATAATCTGACCAGATAGCTGGATCCTCTGCCTTATTCACAGAATTGTCTGAATGGCATGTGTCACATTCCAAGAGCCAGTGTCACGTGGACATGTTTATAAACGAGGAGGCAGTGCATTAGTGTTGGAAACATTGCATTCTTTTTTATTTCTCTTTCCTATTTTGCATTTTTATCTTGAATATGTCCAAATAAGTGACGAGCATGTCGTGCCGTCACAGACAAAAACACATCTGTATGCATGCTCACATACAGGCATATCCATGCAAATGTGTGCACACACGTGGGCATTTCCACACACTCTTGAGTGAGCTATTTCTCAGGATTTTAGATGACTTTAATCTATCTCCTATTCAGATTCATAGTCTGTCTTCCCTCTCCACCATCCAGTGCCTGGGGGATTCATCCCAATATGGGTCTGACAGTTGGAAGGGAGCTTATTACGGACACACTCGCACACACGCTCGCACACACACACACACACACACACGTGCATGTGCACATACACACACACACACACGCACACACACGTGCATGTGCACATACACACACATGCTCACACACACACATTCACACACAAAGCTGTAATTTGCACAACATCGTCTCTGCAGTGCTGAACACTCCTGTAAAGGAAGTTTCAGCTGAAATAGCAGGGGGATATGGGATATCTGTGTGCCAGAATGTAGGTTGTAGCTGGATTTCTTATAGAGGTCATATACTTTAAATAGCTTCATCTGCAATAAGAATAGTAAATGCTGGTTTGTCCCGAAAACCACCAGAAATCATTGTTCCTACTGAGACTGTGTTAGGGCTAAACAACTGCAATCAAAAGGGATGAACCATATGTTTCTGAGAGCAACTTCCACAAAAAGAGCAAAAAAAAGTAAAAGGGCAGGAAATTGGTGCTCTTGGAGTTATCCAATATTTTCAAAGTGCATGTTTGGACAATCAAATGGAAAATCGAATGGTGATGGATTTTCAGCCAACCTGTCTCAGAGCTCAGCTTGGTGGACTGACTGCTTACTGAAAACTCAAAATTGATGTCACATGCACATTTATTGACATTAAGCACCACATGGCTAAACAGAGCCAGGACTGCCTAGCATTTACCGCACTGCCCTCCGGGCCACAAAGTGTGTACGGGACCCTTTTCCCCGCGTTTAAAAATGCATTTAATAAAGAGGGGTTCTTGGGCTGCAGTTGACGTGTCTGTGGGTACTGGGCTTCTGAATGTCAGCCCTTACTCCCAGAGCAATCCTGGTAACAGATTGAGCCCTCAGACCAAGCTGTGAGGAGCAGCTGGCTCTCCCTCTCCCCCTGCCACCTCTTTCGACTCACACACGAAAACACACGCGTGCACTCTCGTACGCACACACCGGCTAGCACGCACACTTTCGCTTAATCGCACACCCAACCGGACCCGCACACACACAGACACTGGTGAGCAACATACTCTATATGCTTGACAGCTTAATAATAGCCTCACGGTATTTGCATTTCTTCCAGGTTGCTGATAGTGTACCTTGATCTCACCATTTTACATTTTACCAAAGGTTTACCTACGACTACAGGGGAAATAAAGTACCTGCCACGGGTCGTCTGCTAACTCAAACTGTCAAGGCATCATACACTCATGAATATACAGCGTGCTGGAAGTTAGAGATGAGTGAGCTTATGAAACGTCTGACATTTGGAAATCAAAACAATGCATGATGTATTCAGAAGCTTTAATTAGTCTGCTCTGAGCGTCGAGAGGGAAAGAATTATGGAGATGAAAGATGAGTGCGCTAGAGTTTCGCTTGTACCTGCGCTGTTATTCAGACCGTCTGAAGAATGCAGCACGGAGAGAAGGAGTGACTTTGCGGTAATTCTCCGTGGCGGCGCCATCTGTGTGCAGGTGGAATCGGAAGTGCAGCGCGGGGTGAGGACAGAAGAGAAGGAGGGGAAGCTCGCCAGAGCCGAGGAACAGCCAGGTGGGCTGGCCCTAAATGAGCCTTCTTTCCCCCAGCCAGAGGAGTGTCCTAGTGGGACTCCGATCTCCATCCAAGAATTTGCTCAGAGGCAGCCATATTAGGGCTCTTAATCATTTTCCTGACTGCGAAACTTTCCAAGATACGGAAAGCCTGTCTCTTCTTTGCCTGGGGGTCACGTCAAATGTTTTAAAGAATAATGCAGTTCAATGAATCTGCAAAGTTCTCATAGGTGAATAACAGCTGAGAGTATGAAAGTACAAATACCACAGGTTTGATTGTTGCTATAATTGGTGTGCATTCTAATTTGCCACTTTCTTTTGAAATCCTCGTTTCCCAAATTCAATTGACTGTTAAAGGGTGTCTGGCAAGGTAATACTTTTCCAGGTTTTCTCACACTGGTATAAATGGCAGTGTTATTCTATTTTTCTTTCTTCTGAAGAATCTCCACGGTGAAGTTCTGTCTACTGACGTTTTTGTAAATGGCACAAAGCAAAATAAAGCTCGAGTGATCAATGACTAGAACCGGTTGCTCCTCGATTCCATTTTACCGCAAGATTCAAACCAATTTGCCCGACAAGAGTGTCGGCTTTTTATTATTTTACTCATATTTTTCTTGGCCCCTCGCCCGAATTTCAAATGCTCAATCACAACTCGCAAGCCCCCGCTCCGACATCAATACGGGATCAATTGAGGCAGGAAGTACAGCTGCTTCCTTTTGCTCTGCCATTTTCCAGCTGAGCTCCCACAGTGACTGTGCGGCAGAGGCGCCCGCGTTTCTCTTCCCAAATTTAGAATTTTTTTCTGGAGAATATCGAGCTCGTTCAGCTCCTGTCCTGTTCTCCTTGAGTCATTTCTCATTTTGTGACTAAGAACGCATAGCGGAGTGGCGTTCTGTCACACTCACACCCGATGTGACTCCTTGTGTATATTTATTTGTATACTGTTCACAGTATGCATTTCATGTATCTCAACTGAACACAGTGTCATCCTATTTTTATATGGAGAAGACTAGACAATGCCAGGCTTGGTGCGATGATGCGCTGAACCTTGGTTATTGCCGTACAGCTCCAGTAGCAGAAGGGTCTCTGTCCTCTGCCTGACCTGGCTTACCTTCTGTTGCTCTTGGCTCTGTTATCTCACAATTCATACCCTTAATTGATACATATGGCTGTCCCGACTACTGCTGTAATGTGCCAGTAAGCGAGTTTTTGTAACCGCAGCAAGTTAAGGCTATGATTCAGGAATGTACCTAGTTTAATTATAAGGGTTTAATCTACAAGATACAGACCAGAATTATGGGGGGTGACTTGCGTAATAGAAAACCACAACATAAAAATATCATGCTCAGATACAAGCTCTCTTTTGTGCTAAAACTAATGTATTGTATAGCTTTTATTGCTGACCAAAATAGAGAAATGAATGGGGAGATGGACATAATACCACAGATGTTTTTGCTCCCTGATAACTGTGATACAGTTGTAACAATTACAGTGATACCAGCGAAGATGATGTCATCACATTCC